>NC_134700.1:196887345-197114845 GCF_043290135.1 Rhipicephalus microplus
TAATGACTTTGCTTGCTTGTTGTGGCCTCCATGTGTTTGGCAAGTATGCACGCCCGACTAGCCTTCGTTATCGCTTATTTCTTGGCTACTGTATAGAACGGCAAGCTCTTTCTCTTAAGGCATCTTTTTACGACCTAAAGTATGTTGAGGCGCTAATGATGTTGCAGCGTCTCCGGGGTCATCAGTAGCCATGAAGCAGCCAGATGTATGGACATACACCAATGTATGTCCGCAGAACAAAAAATGTTTGTTATAAGTTGCTTCTTGAACGCATTATTCCTTGTCAGTTTCATTTCAATTATTAAAGGGAGGCTAAATAAAGTGCTATTTTTTGGGACATTCAATTAGGTGATTACAAGCGTGTGTTCTATCTTTGCGAGCAACCTCAACCAAAAGTAAACATTTGAATGAACGCCATGCTCAATCTGGTTTAGTTGCAGTGTGGTAAATTGAAGCTGTGTGTCGAGTAAAGTTTATAACGTTTATATTGTTCTAGTTAACAATATGAGTGCTGTGTTTGTTGGCATAGACCAGAACTGTCAAGGACTGTTGAAGTGCGGTAAATTTTAAATACCTGCAGGCTAGTGGTTTTGTTAAGACTTTTCCTTATCTTTTTGTTATAAACACCCTCAAAGATTGTCTTCCTCAAATCCTCCACGCACCTTTTGTCGCATGTGCGCTTTCCAAAGCATTCCTTGCTTGTAGCTTCCTTTGTGGTTCACAGAGTTTTCTCTGGGAATTTGGCAATAGTGGATATGAAAACTGGAAAGCAACGTGCTTCAGCAAGCATGGGAATGATGAGTAGTACGCGATTTTGTCTAATGTTTGTTATTGCGGCTCCGTTCGACTTCGTGGAGCTGAATTCAATATGTCCCTAGAAGAAGTTGAGAAGAAGTTTTGCAGTCAAGCTTCACTACCTCGAAAATTTTAGGCCCGCCAGTTGAAATTCGCTCACGACGTTCACAGCTGGCTGTTTGTTTGTTTATACGAATTAAAACACAACAATAAACAAAGCAACACGTGTCTTCGAAGTCCACAAACACTAAGACTATAGTGAAATTTGCCAGCTATACTCCTAATTACTATGGTGGCTGAACGGGCGCAGCGCCAGAGTTTTCTATATTTATTTGAAGAAGCTCTGTCGTATGTGTTTCGTCGGTAACTTCCATTTGCTGTGACACAATACAAATGCAGCCATTTCACTTGCCAGCATCGATTGCATGTCATCGTGCCACAATTGCTTTTTACATTGCACTTTCTACTTCATAATCTCGTTGTATGTCATTTCCCCACTTCCTGAAGGAGAACCACAAAAAAGTGAAAGTAGAACCTGTCACTTTGCCATCAGTGAGGCATGTCACAATGAAAGAAGTGGATGCGCGGACTGTTCGTTCGTACGCAGGAATAGTACTCGCAATGGTACCTCGCGCATATGAGCTGGCAACTTTTTGGAGCGGAAGTAATAAGGATGAAAGGAACAAGAGGCCTTCGTCCAGCGCACGCCTGTCGAACGAGAAAGAAATTTAAATATGCAAATTTCGGGCTTTGCGAGCTAGGAGTGGTCTCCATGACAACAGCACAAAGGGTTTTGGTGTTACGTGCTGTTAGAAAGTGCATGCGAAGCTGAGCAGGCACTTGGTGTCGCTTTTATTTGTTCGCTGCCAAAGTATTTGTTCATCAACGCAGTACTGCCATGTATTCTTGCTTGATATTATTAATGTATATATGACTGATTGCCTTTTAGCAAGTGGTCATGGAAATGATTTCGTACTGATATGTTTTATTTACGCTTGGCCGAACTGTTTTGTATCCCAACCAAATGTGGAGTTGTCAACGTTTCTTTTCCCGCAACCCTAGTGTTTGAAGCCCGACTTGTCACATGTTCATCATTGCACAGCAGTACACACTTTGTGTTTATGCAACTGACGTCTTCGCTGTGATGTAGTTTTGTGAGACCCTGAGTTATGTTTTTTGCGCACTGGTAAGTTAACAATACGAGCGCGACTACTCAATTTACACAATGATGTTGATTCACCGCCCCACCGTGCCGGTTGGTCCAGTGGCAAAGGTACACGGCTGCTGACCCGCAGGTCACGGGATCGAATTCTGGCGGCGGCGGCTGCATTTCCGATGGAGGTGGAAATGCTGTAGGCCCCTGTGCTCATACTCGGGTGCCTGTTGAAGAACCCCAGGTGGTCGAAATTTCTGGAGCCCTCCACTACAGCGTCTCTCATAGTCATATGGTGGTTTTGGGACGTTAAACTCCACATGTCAATCAGTATCAATCTATGTTGATCCACCACCTAAGGCTTAGCTCAAAGCAAGAGATTCCGCATATGCTACTAGTCACTGATTGTTTCACATTGCACTCATTCACACAAGGTGTAATCAGCCGGCTGTATTTCTATAGATTATTTATTTATTTTTTTAGTTACCTGTCATCTAGGAGAAGTCAACCGTGATACGTAGGAAAGCGCTGAAACATCAAGGGTTTTTTTTTGTTTGTCACAATATTAGTGAGACCTACCTGACGATAATACCACAAATTATAGGAGATAGTATCTCTAAGTAATTATGACACAAATGTGAAGAAAGTCATGTGCACATAAAGACAACTTGTCACCGGCAGGAAGCGATCCTGTGACCTCCGAATAACGTGTGCGATGTGATTATCCCCTGATTCACCTATGGTGTATATATGTTCAGAGAAACAGGGGAAAGGTAGCCAGCGTTGCTAGTAGCCAAGATTTTCTTCGATGTTAAAACAAAATTTTTCTTCAGAATAATGCTTGTTTTTTTCGATCCTCGACGCCATTTTGGCGAGCAGGAGCACATTCCCAAAATTCAGACAAATTGGACCGTGTTTTGTACTTCTTTGCATTCAGATGAGTGACCGAGGCATGTGGTAAGCCCCTTGCGTATATTATATGTGAAAGCTGCAGTGCCGCTAAGAAAACAACTCAGTGAAACGACCTCTCAGAAAATCTGTGGCATAAGAGCTCATTGACTAGAATGAAAAGTGGACTTCAGTTTATCAAGAGCTTGTCGGCATACCGCAATTCACAATTGAAAAAGAGTGTCATCATACTACCGTGTGATGAATATTACTCTGCATGCTTGACATTGCTCACTGCCGTTGAAGAACCATATAAAAAAACACCGCATATTCCCGAAGTGAATGATGCTGAGGGGGCAAAGCAGTGGGGGCGTTTGCTGTCACGCTAAATCACACGTGAAATTGACCATTCACGGATGTAAACTAGTGAAAAAGCGGTGTACAGAAACATGGAAGGTTTATTGTCATAAATAGTATGTGGAATTGTGAATTGCGTTTTGCTTTTATTTTTAGGGCTGGTGCGTTGTGGTGTCGGATACAGACTGAAGTTGGCATTGAGGACGTCTGCGCACGTTCTCTGGTTGTTTCCAGTCATACGGAATGCATCGCAGAGCATATCGAGATGGCATATTTTGCGCAAGTCAATTGCGCTAAATATGACATCAGCATCATCATCATCATCTTCATCGTTATCAGTGTCATCGTGATCATGGCTACAGCACACTCCAACGCCGCCAACCGACAAGATTCAACCTGAACAACCCTAAGGACATATTGAGCCCCTCTGGTATAGGAATTTCTGTAACTCGAAAAAAAAAACTTTTCCTTACTGAAGATTTTAATGGGGTATCACCAATACCACAAAACATGGATCCGACATTACACGCAGGGCGGCGAAAAGGCATACATTGACAAAATAACAAGGTTCTTGAATATTTTTAGATTCACGGATGATTCGCCTTACTGGGCCAGCACAAAAAAATATGCTAGCGGTTGTGGTAAACAGAAGTGGTAAGATCACAGCCTGTGCTTCGCTTTCTTAAGTAACTATCATATAAGCAAAAGAGATTGCCATTGCCTTAGCTATAAAGGAAGGCACGGAGCGCAACACTGCACTGACTATTATCACAGATTCTCAGGCCGCATGTAGAAATCATCAGAAACGGAAATCGGCACGAACGCACACTGGATTTTCACTGAAAGTAGCAGACAGCTTGACATACGCTATACCCTGACAATCACTTGGGCCCCGAGACACGAGGGTGTTACGGGGATCCTCTATGCAGATAAGACGGCTCGAGGTTTCACAAATTACGGAGCTGCCGATGGCAACACCACGGAGGTCCTGACACCCATCGATCCCCGTTACAAAGCGATCCTGCAATACCACAGAGATTTGCGGAAACATCACCCAGCACCACACAAGAACCTTTCGGCCATGACTTCTGCGACGTTACGCTGACTCCAAACTAACACATACTTAAACATTCACAGATTGCATACGTACTATTCAACCGAACACAGAGACATATGGCCGTGGTGTAGAAGCACACCGGCGCTCTACCACATCACGTGGTAATGTACGGCACACACCGAAGAACACGAAGAGAACAACAGCAGAGAGCTGTGGGAGGCAATGCTGTCCAGCCCAGCCCTTGAGGACCAGTGAAGGCTGGTGAGAAGGGTGGAAGGAATGGCGAGAGCCAGCGGTGCCTTGGAAAAGAGTCCGACCATGCAGCGCTGCCCTGTTTTAGGGGTAAGGGGCAACAAAGTATTTTTCGCTAATAAAGTTTTGTTCTTCTTTACAGAAGAATTCGAATGTTAAGAGAGCTTGAACAATGCCTCTTCATGTCTGACTCCAATAGCACCGTTTATTGACGCTTACTCACACATCGCCATACCGATGCCTGACGTTCATGATGAATGGATAAGTGAACACTCTTGTTAATAGATGCTTGGGGTAGCTTTAGTAGTTAGCGATGGGAGTGGACTTGGAGAAAGTGTTGTGACAATCAGGAGGTCCGTGCCTTAATGAACGCTCAACTTGGGCTATGATCGCCTATAATCGCGGCTTGGCCACTAGGAAGACTGCAAAAAAACTCAGCGTACGTCGTATCTACGCCGTTGTACGTCCGTGATTTTTCGCTGGGCAAGTGCACGTGGAGAACGCGGAGTTCGAACCAGGTGACGCACAGCACTTTTTGCTATTGATGGATGCAACGAGTGAGGTCGATGCTAAAGGTAATGTCGCTGACTGGCACTGCCTTTGATGAATACAAGAATCGCCAATTCGAAACGCGCCGAATGGGACGAACGCGTAGAAACGACGTGTTGAACGAAGTAACTCATCATCGCCGTCGATGCCACGGTGATGATGCATTACTTCACTTTACCAAGAACGCTGTGAGAGGATTGTGTTAGATTTTAAAGGAGGTTTTGTAAAGCTTCCAATGTATGTGTCAGTGCCTCAGTGGGTAGCTACCCCGGCCGCGGTTCTGTCATGGAGCGAAAGGGCGTGGATTCAACTCCCGGCGATAGATACTCTTTTTTTGCTTTCTGGTCATGCGCATTTTTTATGTCAATTTCGAGACGAAAATACGTCACATAAATCTTCGTGTATCCCGGCATAAAACTGTTTAATGAAAAAAAAAGTTATGGGTGCGTGAATTCTAAATAATTTTTTGCTTAGAAAAATATTGATTGGGGAAGTATTATTATGTTTACGTGCATTATCTCTAATAAAAGGTTCTTGTAAAGAAGCAATAGCTTACTAAAGTGATAGAAACAACGCATGTTCAAATCAGGAAAGAATAATTCCATGGCGCCATATAATGGCGTGAATGAGGCACGTAAACATAACCTTTCAGAATCGCGCCACCGTGATTGTTTCGACACTGTGGGAACTTGTTTGCTCGTGCTCACTCACATCAGTACCACACTGCATCCCTAGGTTTGAATTAACTTGCCAAGCTTAAACTGCATATTGACCGGGCGTAAAAACCAAACTTGTTGCGAAATATAACGATAAATATTTTTGATAAAGAAGAAAAATGGAAGCTTCCACTAAGCTCTGCAAGGCTTAAAACAGTGAAGCTACACGATTTGGGAGACTAAGCTGGTTGCTTCTGTGTTTCTTCTAGGTCTTCGCTATGTCATGCAGGTCCTACGTTGCTCATAGACTGTCGCTAGGATTTATCTAGGTGATATTGCCACAGGAAATCGCCATTGATACGCACAACGCTAACGAAGAGAAACGCTAACGGCACAACTACGAGCGATCAAACCAGCCTCAACGTTCGAGCCAGCCCCTGCATGCGCATGGTAATCCACCGAACAGCCGACGCGCGTGAAGAAAAAGAGAACGAGGGTGCTCGAGGCAGAGGCGCACGAGTACTACCGACCCTCGGATCTTTTTGTTTGTTGTGCGTCGTTCACTTCGTGCACAAGTTTGCCCCTTAATAAACAGTTTAAGTAGAACATCCTTGTTGTGAGGCTGCTACATTCGTTACATTTTCTGGTGGAGGTGCTGGGTAGATGATTCCAAACCCCACGCAAGAGAGCGAAGACTAAGCCCTGACCATCCGCAAGCCGTGGAGCTTACGTTGGTTCACTAATGTACCAGGCGCTGTATTTGAGGGGATTCACCAGAATTTGGACCAGTTCCCTTTGTGCCAAGGGCATCGGCGACAGAGAGCAAGTAACGCCACCACCATGACTAACCAAGTTGCACCATCACAGTTCATTGTCAACGAAGCCGTCATACCGAAGGTGTTCCACGGTGACCCGTTAGAGGACGCCGAAGACTGGTTGGATCATTTCGAGAGGGTGGGGAACATAAACCAGTGGAACGAAGCACGCAAGCTGCGCAACGTCTGCGTCTCTTAGGAAGACGCAGCGCAAGTGGGGTAAGAAAACCACGATGCATCTCTGATGTCCTGGGAAGAGTTCCGGCGGCAGGTACTGTGTACGTTTGGCAACAATGATCACCGGGAAAAGGCAAAAGCAGCTCTTGGTGTACGAAATCAACGCACAAACGAGGCTGTCGCTATGTGCATAAAAGATGTGTCCCGCCTGTTCAAGCGAGCTGATCCCAACATGACTTAAGACAAAAATGTGCGTCAGCTCATGCATGAGGTAAAACAAGAGCTGTTCGCGGGTCTCGTTCGGAATCCGCCGCGTACTGTTGCCGAGTTTCGGTCGGAAGCAACAACAATAGAAACGACGCAGCAGCAGAGATCACGGCAGTACAATCGTGACGTAGCCTGTACATCACTAGGACTCTTCTCGGCAAACGTTGTCGATAATCTTGGCACTCTGCGAGAGCTCGTCCGGTCAGTTGTCAGGGAGGAACAATGCAAGTTGCAGTCACCCGCTTCACCGGAGCTGTCTATTGCGGATGTTATTCGAGAAGAAATTTGGCAGGCCATACGGGAGCCGCAGAGTGATGCACCATCGACACGACACGTGGTAACTTATTCTGAGGTGCCCAGGGGGCCTGCTGTTCGCTGTGCGCCTATTGAGACGCCAAGTACTTACGCACCGACAACACGTATCCCGCGCCATATCGTAGAGGCAGCTCGCTGCGCACCTCTTTCGACAGAGACAAGACCTCGAAAAAGCGATGTATGGCGATATGCGGAACAAAGGCCCCTGTGCTTCCACTGCGGCAAATCTAGCTATCTGTACCGGTTTTGCCGATGCCGCTGGTCTTCGGGGATTTGCGATCAACGCACCGTGTCCGCGAAACGGCGAAATGCCGTCTGACATCGAAGAGTAGCTGTGCTCACGTCAGAGCTTCGGCCTGCATCGTCGTCATCAACCGCGGTCACCATCCCCTTTACGTCAGCGCTCGCCAAGCCCACGTTCCTTTCCAAACGCACCTCGGCATCGTTCGCCTAGTCCAAACCCGGAAACTGAAGTGGGCGACCTGCGGAGGCGAGGCCGCTGGTGATACGAAATATGGAGATTCTTCACTGTGACACCAGCGTGACGACGACGATGACTGTCTCCAGGTAAAGAAGTGCAGTAATGAGAAGATAACTTCAGACTTGCCATTGGTAACTAATGGGCTAGAATTTATGGACTGTGTCATAAGCTACGATTTAGCGAAGCACATTAGGAAAGTTCGGACCGAATGAAGTGGACCTCACGTTCATACGGCAGGCGATCACCTTAATACGCCTCTCAGCAGATGCGCCGCAAGAGTAGAGATACGAGGTTTCACTTACGTTGTTGTCTTTGTTGTCCTGCCGGTATGTTCGAGAGAAGTTATACCCGCAATGAATTTTCTGCAAGCAAATTGTGTCATTATTAATTTGTAGAGGTCCAGTGTATCATTGTCGACGAAACAAGTTATAAAGGTAGCTCGAGTAGACGAGCGATACACCTCTCCGATGCGCGTCGTCAACGATGATGTGACTGTACTGCCGCAGAGCAGTGTGATGGTTCTAGTCAGAAATGATACGTTTTGTGACTACAAAGATGTGGCGGACAGCAACATGGATGTTTTCCTGAAAAGAGGTGTTTGTGTGGCACGAGGGATTATTCAGCTACGAAGCGGGTACGCAGACATCCTCCTGATAAATTTCGGGAACAAATTTCAGCACATCGCAAATGGACAGATATAGCCTTTCTTCATGAGTTTTGTGAAGCTACAGAAATACGCAGCCTTTAAACAAGGTCAACAGATATGAAACCAACATCTGAAGTCTTCGACGTATTATCTGCAAAACCTAACCTTTCAGTGATCCAATGTAACAGCTATACGGGCTTGTACGGGAATTAGGCAGCTGTTTTTCCAATAGTTCAAAGGTACGACGCACGACCATTACACAACAGGATTGTAACGGACGGGACGACCAGGCCGATACGCCCACACCTGTACCGTGTTTCACCAAAAGAAAGGGAAGTTGTCAAGAATCAAGTACGGGAGATGCTTGAAGATGATGTTATTCAACCCTCTAGCAGTTCATGTGCATCTCCTGTAGTACTTGTCGAGAAGAAGGGTAACATGCTAAGGTTTTGCGTCGACTACCAGAAATTGAATGCTGTGACTAAACGGGATGTATATTCCTCCTACGTATTGACTACACATTAGACCAACTTCGGTGTGCCACGTTCTTCTCATCACTAGATTTGGAAACTGGATACTGGCAGATTGAAGTGGACGAACGTGATCGCAAGGAGACTGCTTTTGTTACCCCGTACGAACTCTATGAATTTAAGGCTCTCCCTTTTAGTCTCTGTTGTGCGCCGCAACGTTCCAACGCATGATGGACACTGTACTTTTCGGATTCAAGTGGCAGTGCTGCTTAGTGTACCTAGACGACGTGGTCATCTTCGCCGCTACATTCGAGTAGCATATCAAGCGCTTGCGAACAGTGTTAGAAGCAATCCGTTCGGCAGATTTAAGCATCAAGCCAGAGAAGTGCCAATTCGGTTTCAAAGAACTTCAATTTCTTGGGCACGTTGTCAGCGCCCACGGTGTTCGCCCTGATCCCGAAAAGAGAGCCGCCGTTGCAAGGTTCCCGGTGCCAGCAGACAAAAAGTCAGTACGAAGATTTTTAGAAATGTGTGCTTACTATAGACTATTTGTCCGAAATTTCTCGCATATCGCAGAACCCTTGGCAAAGCTTACTAAAAAAGGATGTACCTTTCCAGTGGGAAACCGAGCAACAAAGCGCCTTCAACGAATTAAGAAAACAGTCGCAAAAGCCCCCAATCCTTTCTCATTTCAATGAAACTGCTGACACAGAAATGCACACAGACGCCTGTAACATCGGCCTTGGATGCATTCTAATACAGTGGCTGAATGGCGAAGAAAAGGTGATAGCATACACCAGCCGCACTCTACTAAAAGCAGAGACCAATTATTAGGCCACAGGGAAAGAATCCTTGTTGTGGGGCTGCTACATTCGTTACAATATTAGGTTGTTTCCGAGTTGAGCGATAAAATATCAATTCCGCGTTCCAGAACTGACGCTGCACGGAAACTCCGCATGCTTGCTCGCAAGCACACCACGTCACAATGGAACGAGTCACATTTCATCCATGCACGGTAAAGTACTTTAGACCCAACCCTCAGTCTTCGAATTCCTCCGGAATTACGCCGGCGAGGCGCTACTATGCTGTGCAGATTATGGTTTGGCGTCGCATTTACCAATGCGTACACGTTCCGCATAGGAATGGCTGACACTGCATGCAACCATCGGTGCAGTGATGAAACAACTTGGCACATTCTGTGTGAATGCCCACAATACTGCTCTCAGAGACAGTCACTCTGCAATGCACTAGATGAACTGGACAATCAGCCTCTTTCGGAAGAAAGACTCCTCCGCTGCCGACAGGAATTTATGTCGCAGAAGAAGGCTGTGAAGGCACTCCTGCGCTTCTTGCGTTCAACCGGCCTGTCCAAACGACTGTGATCGGAACTCCCTGAATGTGTGCGCATGTGGTTTTTTTTTCTAATTTATTTTATATTTCTCTATATCTATCCTGTTTCCAACTCTTTTCCCCACCTCGTACAGGGTAGCGAACCAGTTCGTCTAGGTTAACCTCCCTGTCTCTTCGTTTTAATTATTTCCCTCTCTCTCTCTCTTTCCGAGTTGAGTCTCAGCGCAGAAAGATCTAGTTAGACAACATTCAATCACAGACACGGCATGGTTGTCCAATGTCGAGGGACAAAAACTCGCACGGAAACGAGAATTCGTGCCTTTCATAGATCTACGAACACGTCGTATATTAGCATAGACGTTTTCCGCCACTTCTACATTTTCTCCCAACTCCTCGTGGCTTTCACATTCCTTATGGCAGTTCTTGTGCGTCCTCATGCTCATTTTTAATTTCTTCATGGTTGGCACTCGCATGAGTCACCACTACTGTCGACATGACAGACTTCAGCTATCACACACGTTTTTTTGTTGTTATGGCAGTGCAAAATTGTGTTTTCACCAAATTTCGGCACGCAATTACCTTCTGAGCAGTATAAAGATGGATATTAGGCTTTCGATTGCCGATTTGGTACGATCGATTGATTTCTGGCCCATGACACGTTTGCCCTACGTATAAAGAGCCACAGCTGAACGCCATCTTAAGCACCACACACGTACGACAACCAGTAAAGTTCCGGGTATCTTTGTGAAACGAGTGTCAGCTCGTTCCTTGTCTACACCCCCTCATTCTTTCTTTGTACTGTAGAATGTATCTTGCCCAGAGAGATTGGTATCCTTAAAAAGAACATTAAAACCTGATCTAGCACCTCGGCCCAATATTTTTGGCCTAATAATACACAATGATTATATGAAAATATGACGAGATTTTTTTTTATTTCGTGGTCGTGCCCAGATAAATTTTTGTGCCTGATTCTTTACGGTCTTTCTGCGTCTCTTTAGTTGTTACCCGATGTTAGCAGTGTCCTGACTTCTCTCTTTTCGCACAACGTGTCTATTTTCTCTTATTGCTTATGTTTGTGTGCACCCAAAATTATCCCGCTGACCATAATATTTAGCGTGCGTAAAAGGGGCTTTCAAAGCTTCTTCAGCCGTTAGAACGTATAGAGCTTGCTTACATTGTCCGCACAGGTTGTCTGCAAGCCTTCTTTCCTACACGTCAGATAAAAGTGATGTAGGTAAAAGCAGGCAGAAGCTGCTGCTATTAGATAACGTGTAGCCAAAAAATAAAACTTTCCTCTATAGGCTGCACGAACCAGTACCAGTGATAAACGTATAAAAATGATCAAGCTGTCCGCCTTTATCAGCTTCGACAATTATCTTCCTCCTGCCCTTTTTTTTTTCTTGTACTGTCTGGCTTTCCAGTTATTCAGCAAAAGTAAAAGTACTCCTGATCTTTGTTATTCTTGTGGTGTTCTTTTCAGGCTGCGTGATAACAACGTTCGGAAGGTAGCATGCTGCCTTTCTTGCTGTTGACGTCCTGCTTTACCTCGAGTTCCTGTGGCACGCCCTGTAGATGCACTGACACTGGCAATTTCCCGTTAGTATTGTTACATCCTGTCGCACAGTAACGAGATTACACCAACAAAAACGTCACAGACGAGCATAAGTAGGAGGGAATCATAGAATTATAAAGTATGCACGCTACGTAGAAAGAAGTTATGCAGCTGCACGTTCAACTTACGCAGCGTGGAATGGGGATAAGTTTCAGTGTAGTATCACCCAGAAACACCTAGGCTCATAATGGAGGTTTGTGGTCTGTAAAAGTCAACATTTACTTAAGTACACTCAGAAACAAAGCTATTTCGAAGAGACAGAAAACATCGACTTGTAATTTCATACCACTAGAGAAAAAAATAAAAAAATATACATTTGTGTAAAACATCTGGCACACAATGGACTCTTTGTACTGAGTGGTTTGTCGTTATTGACCGTTTTAGCGATATACGTCAAATATGACTGGTTTTTGTTATTCATCGTTTAGCGATATACGCCAAGTGCGTTCGAGAACCTATGCCTTCATTCGGTAGATAATAATAACAATATTTTTTTGCCTTGAACATATGAAAACTTCATATAATGATGAAGGCCTTCGGAGCGAAGGGTCCGATAGATTTCTATCTTCTCGGGTTTGTGAACTGGAACCTATATTCCTGTGCACGAGCCTTAAGCATTTTAGAATCAATCAAAAATACTGCTGCCGCAGCCATATTGAAGCCCGTGACTACGGTTGAGTAGTTAAGCACCACGACCTTTCGACCTTCGTGGCAGCTTAGATCTCAGTGAATAGTAGTTTAGATGTATCTTGTAGGAAAACTGGACATGTGCAGTTATGGTGGCAGGGCGTTTCTTCAAAAACCACCGAAAATGCTGATCATTTATTAGTTACGCCATGTGCATTCTTAGCCATTTTTAAATTCGAAGCATTTCCTAGCGAACTTCGACCACTTTGAGCGTATCTATCTATCTATCAAGCCACTTACGCTTGGTTGCTCTCGTGGTCACCCGCTTACCATGGCGTGAACCAAAATTAGCATGGAAGGGTAAGATGGTTCGACAAATATGACGCGCTGGCCAACGCACGAATATTGTCACAATCCCGTCGTGTACGTCGTCAAACACTTCCCGCCAGACAGTGGCACATACCCACGGAAGGGCATGTGCCACTTGTATACGGGTATGTGCCACAGGTGATTGACATTTAGTATATACCCAGGAACAACGGGAACACACATGGGCAATTTTACGCGTGAGCGTTAAGGAATACCCGACATCCTTAGCGTCGACCTGACGAATGCAAAGAAAAAATGTCACGGTCCCAGCTGGAATCGAACCCAAGCATTCTGCGTGGCAATGAAGCATTTTACCACAGAGCTACGCCAGGTCTTTTTAAGAAGATTCTACTCTTCGTGAAGCGTCATTAGTGGTTGCAGTAATGCCTACCCAATTTTACAAACATTACATATCTACTCGTTTGATACAGCCGTCACGTCGGGTTGACGTCAATTGCTGTTAGTTTTCATGGGCTAAAGTTGATCTATGTAGCAGTGTCCAGGGTATAGTGAACTGGAGTATCATATTCTAGTTCAGTATGGCCCAGGCCCAGCATCCTCGCGAGCATCAGCACTTCATATCAGCTTCTGGTGTTGCTAATACGCATGTTCCAGTTGGCATCGTTACGCAAGTGCGAACAGCTGGTTATATAAACATCTGCAATTCTTCAACATATGCCTGTGCGTGCAACACTTGTACTTATATTTAGCGTCATTTTATGAAGTGTCACTCAATGAAAAAATTACAAGACGGTCACGTTCCCGCCGCATGTTTCGCATGACGTCAATTTTAAGGTCCGTGGGATCTGCCCAATTTTTTTTTCAATATTGCTTTCTGATGATCTGGAATGTCTTCAGAACTTGCATGAAAATGCGTATTAGGTATTAATTGAAGAAAGCACAATAAAACAGGACAATCCACCTTTTTCATATCCCTGTGCTGCCCTTTAATGTTAGGAACTGGTAGGGGCCGGGATAACTGGCCTTGCAAGAACGAAGGGCTCTGAGATCAGCAGTCTTTTCACGACTCTTGTGCTTGGTAAGGGCGCATGCGCCACAACATAGGGGAAAAGACAGATTGAACATAAACCAAAATGGATACCTGCAAACGATGTCGCAGTTGTAGTGTGTCTTTGTAGAAAAAAAGCCATTCTCTGTGTAAACTAAACAACAAATATTGATTGAAACAGTCATTCATCAACTATCCTAATTATCGAGGTGTTGTATTCCTAACAGGATATTAACAATAGAGCGCTCGAAGTACAATGAAGCCCGAACCACATCATGCTCACTCGTGTTGTGTTCTTGCGATGTACCCGTCCTTCAAGAACTCTATCGTTATTACGTCACGCCAGCAAGGCGACGCATCAGCGCTGACGAGTACTCTCACTTAACAACTGGCCCCATTTGGCAATTGAGACATTTTCCCGTCCCAACAACTGATATTATTGTTCAGTGCCTACGACGATTGAAGTTGTGCTCTTTGAAGCCCTTCTAATAGGACGAACGCGACCGACCTACAAGCCGACATTCTCCACAGACCACCATGCTTACGCCTGTGAACATCCTTGAAGTCCGTGGAACTGAAAACACATTAAATCATGGTGCACACTGTTTTTCTCTTCTGTTCGACAAGCAATTAAGTGGTTAACCTGTTCTTGTCGACATTGACAAATGACAGGCATGCCTGCCATTAGTCAATGCCGACAAGGGTCGCTTAGCTACATCTGCACACAAATGATACCTTCGGCAATCTCACGGATACAATAAAATATGGTGAAGAAAAGTCATTGCTCTTACTTACACCGTTGAACAGCTTCCCTAGAAAAAAGTGCTGTTTTTTTAAAGACGATAGTCTTTCTTGGGGACCTTTCACGCCAAAATTTTGGTCTGTCTGTCTGTCTGTCTGTCTGTCCGTCTGTCCGTCTGTCTGTCTGTCTGTACATATGTCTCTTTGTCAACCATAACAATATTTCAAACAGCACCAAACGGCACCACACATGGCCAACCCCATCTGCAGCGTTAACCAATATTGCTCAAGTTTCAGCGCTCAAGCTTGTGCGAATGTCAATTAAAAATCAACTTTTGCGCATACATGAGGCACGAAAACTCGTCAATATTTTGTATGTGTGTCTTTATGATAGAGAAGGCGCACATTAGTAATTATAAGGACCGTAGCGTTTATCACGCTGCACTGACAGTGCAACGCGATGCTCAAAAAGGCAATTGTTTCCAACGCCTTGCTAAGACAACAAGGTGGTGGCACCTGCCCGTCGCTATGCGTTCTATACCTTATCGCCTCCGAGACAGGCGCGCATCTCTCTCTGTGGTTGCGCACGCCTTCCTTCGTTTTCGAAGATAACTGCCAAAGAGCGCTCGTGTGTAACGTGCCTCGATGCACTCTTTCGCCTTCGCTGCACGGATCGAGACTATCTAACGCAGCGCTTCCAGAATACAATACACAAATTTTCTCGTGCTGAACATCACATAACATTTCGTTCACTCTCTTCATACGCAAGGCTATCGTCTTTTGATGAGGTTTGCATTGAAACATGCAGATACGGGGCTGGTTTTTTTCTGTGGGATATTTCCGATCAGCTTGTAACTGTTAACAGAAATATCGAGTGACTTGTTTTAACGTGCACACACGTCATAGTAAACTACTCATAACACATGCACGTCACGTATCATCGTCCAAGGAAGCTGATGATGAGAAATTTTGTCTTGGGTAAAACAAGTTCGCAATTGAGGATTTTACCTTAAGTGTACTAATGTGTGCGCGTAACGACTGATCTGAGATTGTGATGTTAGACAATAAAACATCTCTAGTTCAAACTTGAACAGGACAATAAAATTGTTCCAATTAGGTGGAGGTGTAATTAGCAGGCGGGTGCTAGCATGAATGAAGACAATGTCACTATTCAGAGGAAGAAGCTGAAAAAGCCACCTAGTCATGACGAATTAGATGATCCCTGGCCACGTTCCTAGTTGGTAATTTCTTATATTTAGTTTATGTTGCTCTAACAGCGAACAAATTTCACCAGACAGCGATATGCAATATTCAAGCAGTGACGTGCAGTCCTATACGGCGCTATTTAGGCTCGAAACTACATTACTTTAAGATGTAGGGCTACCACAATTAAAATGAAAAAGTAGCATAAATTCCGGTGTTCTCGCAATTGTTTTGTGGTGACCCGACGAGCAGAGTGTGCCGCTTGCTGAAGAATTCGAGCGCGGCATCAGAATTTCCGTATGCGCAGAAATTCTGCTGTTTCGTTGCTTTGCATCTCTTGTAAAATTTGGCTTTGTATTGAAACACATTTTAATTATTCTGGCCCTACTTCTGCGAAGAGCTTAAGCCAATGGGCTCTCAGTTCGAATGAATTGTGGTAGATGTAAACGGCCTCACATGAAAATTTATAGCCCATTCATTGTTTTCAAGATATTTTCATCACAGACTGGGAGTCAGTTATGCAAATGCAACATAGGGTAGCAAATAAAACCCGCATCTGATTGGTATCTCACATTTTTAGATTCGAAGCATCTTAGAGCGTGGATCAATTCGGTGTGTGGCGTGACCCCTTTTAATGCGCATGCGCGTCCCTTCTTCCCTCATACGCTCCCCCGCTCACGCCATGTGACGCCGACACAGGCAGTGTCTGCGAGCATTCGCTCGCTCTTCCTTTTTCTCCTCTTGGCATCCTTCCCTGTCGCGTTCACACTGTCATTGCACATGCGCATACCCTCCCGCTCTCTCTCGTCTGCTAGCGAGTTTCTTGATTCCCCCCCCCCCCCATAAAAAAAACTCCCAAGCATTTCGCCGAGGGTGAACATGGTTAAGTGCGAATGCACGGGGTGATGCAATGAGGGGTATTTAATAATTCGCACTATTATATTTATTAATCACACTATGGTGCCTTTATGGTGTAATGGTTCCTGAGAATCGCAATTTGATCACACGGGGGAGTTTACGTTAACTCACTGGCGAATGCCAACGGATTTTAACTTTACTCCCCCTCATAGCATCACCCCGTGCATTCGTGCTTAACCATGTTCACCCTCGGGGAAATGCTTGGGAGTTTTATTACTGATGATGATGATTAAAGTGTAGATAATGGATTCAAGTGTTGTTTGTCATGAAGCATTTGTACACAGATACATTATATACGAAGTACGGTTTTTTACACTTTTACGCTTCGGGAACGTCCACTCGCCGTTGACGATTGCGAGCGGCGTTTTGACGCCGGCCTTCATCGCCCTTCTCCGCCTGACGCTTGCGTTGTCGTTCTGCTTCTTGGGCCGCGTTCGCGGCTCGATGCTGACGCCTCATCTCGGCCTTGCGAGCGCGAAGTTCACCATCCGCTGCACGCTTCGCCCGCTTGTCCTCGGCCTCGCGAGCGCGAAGTTCGGCATCCTCTGCACGCTTCGCCCGCTTGTCCTCGGCCTCGCGAGCGCGCTCGGCATCCGCTGCACGCTTCGCCCGCTTGCACTCGGCCTCGCGAGCACGCAGTTCGGCATCCGATGCGCGCTTCGCCCGCTTACGTTCGGTTAGAGTGTACTGGAAGTTCTGAGTGGGACAAGCAGCCGGCTCTGCACCTGCATCGTAGCGAAGCGTGGTTCGTTGACAGTTGGCGTGGTGGCGCTGTGGTCGCAGTGGATTGGTGGTGTTCGCACCGGTGGCACTGGTTTGGACGTGTTCCAAGTGTGTTCGTCGTCGCATTTACGTATTAGCTGCGGCGTCTCGTAATGTGTGCGTGAGCGCTGCTGCTGTTTCGTCTCTGTGTGCTACTGTGCTGTGGTGGGAGCCTTGAATGCCCAAATGAGTGAGTGCCAACGACTTCGGCATGACTAAAGCTAGGCTTCGCCATTGCTACGCGCCGGGATGTCGCACAGGCTATGCCGGCGTCAAAGCAGATAGGATGCTGTTGCTTTTTAGCGTTCGAAAAGATGAACGTAGAAGAAAAATCTGGGAATGGCACCTCCATCGCAGCGACAAAGCTCTCGAGGAAAACTGTGCAGTGTGCGAGCTCCACTTCGAGGACCGCTACATACTGCGTGACTACGTTCACATCATTGACGGCAAAGAAGTGAGAATCGCCCGTGGTGTTCCCGCGCTAACGCCAGACGCAGTGCCTACAACCTTGCCCAACGCTTTGAAATATTTGAGCACAAAACTGCCTCCTAAACGCGCCCCTCGTAAACGGGAAGCACCTACCGTGCCGGGACCCCAGAATAGCAAGAAAGCTTGCACGAGTACGCCTGTCGACGATGATTTTGAAAGTCAAGACGACGTGCACGACGTGTCGACAGCGTCGTTGAAACTAGAAAACTTGCGAGAACTGAGGACTCCGTCTAAATATTGGTTGGTGCACCGATTCCCTGGCTATAAAGGCGCTGTTTATACACTGTCGCAGTTGGATACGTGCTCTGGCACTGTCACTTCAGAGAGGGCAGTCCTTTTTCACATGAGCGTGATCGAGCAGGCCAGTTACAAAACATTTCTGAACGGAAAGCCAGTCTCTGAAGGACTTGTGAGAACTGTATTGCAGGCAGAGGAAGCCCTTCTTCAAGCATCTAAATTTCTGAAATGTCCAGGTGCACTCAGCACTTCGTATATCACCGAAGAGGATTTAACGACGAAGCTGCTGGGCCAGACAACTGTGTTAGACGGCTGATTCTACAACAAGAAGTGCGCCGGAACGACGGCTGCCGAAGGTAACCTGGAATCAAAGTCGCATGCAAAGTAGTGTTCTTTTGAATGCATCAACCGTTGCACGCTTCCTGAAATGTGTATGCTTCATGTAGCTTAATAGATGATTTAATTTCAGCACAAATATTGATAGAAAAATATTTGTGTTCACATTTTTGTACAGCCTCGTAACATGGTAACATGTAACATGTAAATCAGGCCGACCTCTGCAATACGTACATGCTAACATAGTTTTTACTGCATACTTATGCAATGGGATGGCTACCCATCACTCTAAAGGGACTTATTTGTGATGAAAGAGCAGTACTTACTTGCTTCGATGCATCTGGGATACTACATGTCTTGCTGTTATAGAGCCTGCATGCAACTTGATGGTCTAGTCTAGGTTTTGCTGCATTGCGTATGGAATAATATCCTGCTTTGTAATGACCGTAACCCCATACATAAAAATTTAGATGTTCTAGTATGCATGGTGACAAAGAATTTTTGGCCATTTCTCTAAGGTTGTCCACTGCAAAAAGAGGGTAAATTGTGACACGTTGCTTTTTTGTTGTTTAGGAGCACCATGCCTACCATGTCGCTACCTACGAAAGTCCCTGCTGACACGACTATCTCGTCTGAGGAATCGTCGTCACAAACAAGCCATCACAGCAGCGCAAAAGCTTAGATGCGCATTACAAAGGCAAAGACGCTTGTGTAAGAAACTGTTGAGCTTACATGGCCAAATAGAAAGAATGAAGGCTCAAAATGCCAAAATAAAAATGGAAGCTCTAGAAGAGAAGATAGCCATGCTACCAGAAAAGCAGCAAGAGAGCGTGCGTCACTGCTTTGCAGCCTCAAAACGCAAGAGTACAAGAGGCATGCAGTTTACGAAGGAATGGATGCTTGAATGCATACTCATGAAGATGAAGAGCCCCAAGCTTTATAGGCATATCAGGAAACAAAATATCCTTGAACTTCCCAGCAACACTACACTAAAGAAGTACACAGCAGCGTACAAGACAGGCTTTGGTTTCTGCAGAAAAATGTTGGATACCTTAAAATCAAAAACCAGCTCAATGGACTCCTTCAAACGTCAAGGTGGACTTCTCATTGACGAGATGAAATTGTCGGAACGTTTGTCTGTTGAGAAAACTGGTAAGCTGCGCGGCTTTGTGGATTTAGGACCATTCACACCTGCCAAGGACGCTGGCCTTCCATGCGACCATGGAATGGTTGTGATGTTTGTACTGTTTTCCGGAAAGTTTTCCCAAATCCTGGTAGTTTTTGCCGCAAATGGAAATGTAAAAGGGGAACTTCTGTGCAAAATTCTTGTTGAGGCGACAATTCTGGCAGAGCAAGCGGGACTCTTTGTACACTTTGTGACATGTGATGGGGCCACATGGAACAGGAAGATGTGGACGCTAATGGGTGTTCAAGGATCTGCCAGCAAGATTACATGTAAAATCAAGCACCCTGTTGATGGAAAAAGGGAACTTCATTTGCTTTCAGACTTCCCGCATCTGATGAAGTGCCTACGTAACTCCCTGCTGAAGGGCGGCTTCAACACACCAGATGGACGCGTAAGGCTCTTTTTTCCTCTTGTGGAGTTGACCTTAAAAAGTCTGGGAAGTGACTCACCATGGCTTTCTTAATGCAGGTATCTACATACTTCGTCAAAGAAGCCTTCAATCATGACAAGGATAATGTGACGCTGAAGGCAATGCCAGGGTTGACCGCTAGCCATCTGGAGCCAAATGGATTTGAAAAGATGCGAGTCTCCCTAGCTTTTCAGCTCTTTGGTGACCATGTGTTGCGTGGTCTGCACCACTACAAAGGCACTATAGAGTCAAGTTATAGAAAAGAAGCCATAGATGCGACAGAAGCATTCTCCAGGTATTTTGGTTGATTCAGTCACAAAAATTATGACCTGCTCAGGCTGTTGTTGTTACCTTGTCTTCCTAACCCACGTACTTATGATAATCTCATGTTTCTGTGATCTATTTGTTTCAGAATGATGAATGAACTGATGAAGGTGATGATGTCCCGCTTCAAATCCGAAGCACTGTTGCCCAACTCAAGAGGAGTTGCCGCGCTGTCAAGCTTCCTTAAGTACATAACAAAGTGGGAGCAGCACGTTGGCAACGGTGTTGGATTTATTAGCAAATCAACAGCTGTTGGCTTCCGGGTGACGCTGATTAGCGTACTGTCATTGCTGCAGTATGTCACGAAGGAGCTTCACTACCAGTACCTGATGACTGCAAAGCTAAGTCAAGATTCAGTGGAGAACCTGTTCGGGATTGTGCAGCAGTCATCAGGCTGCAATAATCAATCAACACCAGATCAGTTCCTGATTACGGTCAATTGCCTCAGCTTTTATAGTTTGGCAAGACCAGTGAGTGGTAGCAGTGTGGAGCCAGTGGTGTTGACAGCACTTCTGGACACAGGGGATGCACAACTGCAACAAGCAAGCTTGCAAGAAACGATTGAAAAGCATGTTGCACTAGGCGACCTCGACAGTCTGGACGATGCTGCCTGCCAGGAGCCAACTTTCCCCATTGAACATCACAGCCTCGTGCAAAAAAACAGCAACTCTCGTCTAGTTTACCACATGGCAGGGTATGTGGCCAAGAAGTGTGTGGAGAAGACTGGGTGTGATACATGCCGCACCCTCCTGCTTGTTCCGGCGTCAGAAGGCAGAGCCGATACACAGGCTGCATTTACAAGTTTTTGCGACAAAGGTGGATTGCTTTATCCGTCAAAAGAGCTCTTTGAATTCGTCAACTACCTAGAGGGCGTCTTCACAAGCTGCTTCAGCATGAACCGCCTGCATGCCGACAGTATTTTGGACGTACTGTCACTTGTGAAGGGCAAAGACAAAATTATTGGCTGTGCTGCGCATGAAGCCGAAGTGAAAGCAAAGATTTTGCGATTCTACATTGTCACTCGTCTGCACTTCCTAATAAAGGGTGTCAACAAGGCAAAAGAAGAAAGGCGCAAAATGGCACAGCTTTTGAAAGTGCGCAGGTGCACATGACATCAAAGGATTAGTCATAGCATCAGTTTTTGAGTGGAATGACATTTGGCTCTTGTGAATAAACACGTTGACCGGCATTTGCTTGTTCTATTGACTCAAATGGCCGAAAATTTTGTACATTCGGTCCAAAGCCAATAAGGGTCCAGATTTTCAACAGAAGGCCCACTAGACCATAGTCAAGTGGGCCTTCTGTTGCAAATCTGGTTACTATTTTCTCCTAACTGATTCAATTACAGCAATCTTAGAAAGCCTTGTTATCGGCCTTTAATTCTGTCAAAGCATTATTCTCGGTTATTCACTCTCACTCTGCACTCCCCACTTTGGTAGCCTAAACCATAGCGTTTATTAAAACATTTAAGCTGCACATTTTTTTTTGAAACCGTGGTTAAAAGCAATAAATTGTTTACAAGGTTAGCGCTGCTAGTTTATTTCTGTGTAGCACATTATCGGCATATCTGAGTAATCTTGCGTGCTGTCGCAGCATGCCCAAAATATTTTAAGTGATTGCAATAATTAAATAGGATACTAAATTATCACGACAGTTTCGAGAGGTGTGCGAAAAGCTGTGCAAAAGTAGTACGTCAATGGCAGCTATCACTCTCGGGCGTTCAGACAAGCGAACGACTGCCACTGAAAATTTCCATGATAGAAAATTAGCGCACTGACACCGCTTTCACTTCTAATTTATACAGTTGCCACCACGACACTTTAGGGGGCCATTTCTTGGAGAAATATGACCCGATCAGTCAATTGGTATCATTGACGCATCGCTATCCGTGTTCTAGAGGGAACACGGAAAAGAATACACGGCACGCTTTCTTTGGAAAGCCTTAAAAGTCACTTTCAATTCATTCTCATTTGTTTTCTTCTACTCTAATGTCTGTATGTAGATCCTGTAAATAGAAAAACTGGGCGAAACGCGAGAAAGCGTAGCCGGCGCGCCCCGCCACGCTCGGTCGCGACCAATCCACTTCGCCCGCAGCGTCCTCTACTCCGTCAACGAGTGCCGCCTCACCAAGAGCGCTCCGTCCGTCCCACTCAGATCCTTCTAGTACACTCTAGTTCGGTTTCACGAGCCCTTCGCAGCGCCGCCTTGTCTTCCAACGTCGGCGAAACCACCGCGGTACCGTCACCTCCAACGACGGGTGCAGTGCTGGCATTCAGTTGTACTGCATTCGTTGTTGATGGTAGCGTTGCCTCCGGGACATCCATCGCACGACCCGCTCTCGACGGGAGACTGAGAGACAAGGCGGGCGCGCGAGAGAGAGGGGTGCGCGCGCAGCTGCAGCGAGCGAGGAGAGCGGAGGAGCGAGCGAAGGGGGAGGGGGTATAAGGCGCGTTACTGACACCGATATCAGCGTCGCGTCCGTGGCTTATTCGGTAGAGCATCGCGCTGCGGCCCGCCAACTCCTCTTTCTTTTAAAGACAGATAGAAGACTGCGGACGCCGCCGACGGCGGTGGATGGTTTGGGGTCGCTTATAAAGTGTATTCACACTTGAAAAAAACACAACTGCTTGCGCTGCCCAACCATTCAATGGCCACCACGCGCGTCTATGAGCACTAGATTGTTGACCTCCAAGGAGGTGCTGGTGAGTGATCTTTTCTCTGTGTTGTTGAACGATAATCATTCGCAGTGTGCGCTTTACTAAAAGCTGACTGCTGGTATGTGTCTCCTATCAGAGTCTTTTGTCTCTCATTGCCCAGTGGCAGTGATTGGCATGTTCCAGTTGGAAAAATTGGTCCATCACTGCGTGTTTCCCACCTCCCAAAGTATCCCTCCTGCGAAACGTCCCGATAAGCACGAGCGTCAACGCCACCGCTAGTGTAAGCGTTAGCATCCGCTGCTTCGCATCTACACATGGTTTACCTTAGCAGGAGATAAAAAATTTTTTAATGTGAAGCATTTCTTAGCGAACTTCGGTGACTTTGAGCGTATGTATGTATGTATGTATGTATGTATGTATGTATGTATGTATGTATGTATGTATGTATGTATGTATGTATGTATGTATGTATGTATGTATGTATGTATGTATGTATGTATCTATCTATCTATCTATCTATCTATCTATCTATCTATCTATCTATCTATCTATCTATCTATCTATCTAACCGCTTACGTTTGGGTGCTCTCGTAGTCGCCCCCTAAACTTAGCGTGAACCAAAATTAGCATGGGAGGGTAAAGTGGCTTGACGAGAATGAGGCGCTGGCCAGAACATGAGTAATGTTCCCTTCCCGTCGCGTACGTCGTCAAACACTTTCTGCCAGACAGTGGCACATACCCCCGGGTGGGTAAGTGCCACTGCTATGCTGGTATGTGCTACAGGTGATTGACACTTAGTATCTACCCAGGAACGACGAGAACACACATGGGCAATTTCAACGCGTGAGCGTTAGGCAATACTCGGCATTGGTACCGTCGACCCAACGAAGGCATAGCACAAATGTCAGTGTTAAGAAAAACTGGACATAAGCAGCGTTGACTCCCCGACGAAAGCAAATAACGAATTTCAGGGTTTCAGAAGGAATCAAACCCAAGCATTGTGCGTGGCAATCAAGCATTCTACCACAGAGCTACGTCAGGTCTCGCAACTACTTTACAAATAGACGCTAATCTTAATGAAACCTCAATACTGGTTATAAATACCCTACCCAACTTTATAAATATTACATATGTTCTTCTTTTATACAGCTATTACGTCGGGTTAACATTAACTATGTTTAGGTACCATGGGCTGAAGTTGATTTATGTAGCAGTGTCTCGTGGCCAGCATCTTCGTGAGAATCAGCGCTTCATATTAGCTTTTGGTGTTCTTATACGCATGTTCCAGTTAACATCGTTGTGCAAGTGTGAACAACTGGGTATATAAATATCTGCAACTCTTCAACATATGTCTGTGCGTGCGACATTTGTACATATACTTAGCGTCATTCCATGACGTATCCTTCAAAACAAAAAAAAAACATTCTAAGACGGTTACCTTCCCTGCGCAAGATTCACATAACGTAAATTCCCAGGTACGCGGTATCTGCCAAATTTTGCTGACGTAAAGAGTCATGTAGTAAAAACTGGCGTGAAGCATAGACAGACTACATGAAACTTCCCAAAATATTCACCAACCATCAAGATGGCTGCTAGTGCGCGCAGCTTCGCGTTAGGCCAAAGCCAGACCTGTTTGAAGATCGGCTGTCTGTAGATGTAACAATTCTTACCTTGTTTTGTGTCCCGTGTTTTTCGTGCCGTTGCTAGGTATTTTTCACCTCTTTAAACAGAAACTACAAACACTTGAGCGCTATGCATGCACACCACATTTTGCATTGCATATGTAGGGAACGCGCAAACCTTGAGTATAACGTGGACAGCCCCGTTATGACAAGCGAAGCCAGCCCCGGCCCCGAAGGCTCATGCGATACTTGCGTGCACACGCGCTCCGACCACGGGGGCTAGCGCCTGTGCTGGAGGAATAAAGCTAGAATAGAAAACACTGCCTCCTAATATGGAAAGGTTTCGAGGTCACTCTACTTCGCTCTCGTAAGCTCTATCGGTGACGCCGACGCCTACAACTCCAATAGTGACGCCGCTCAACGAACGAACGGGTGCCTAAGAGCTGCGCTGTAAACATTAGCACAGCTCACACTAGGTCCAGGATGGCTAGGTCACAGCAGAGCTGCCTGAATTGTTTAGGCTTCTCTTCATAGTCATAGGTACAGAATGCTCGGGGATCATTTAGCGTGTGCTGGTATGGGATGACGAGTATTTTCTTTCTGAAGCACACGGCAAGCCTCGACCATAACAGTTGGGCTGTAAAAAAACCAGCCCCGTGTGTCATGCATTTAGGCGGGAAAGGTGTGCGGTCACTTCACGTTTAAAACATTCTCCCAATAAAAAAACAAAACGAAAAAATAGCCTTCGCATGACCAACTGCGCCTTATAACCAAAGCGTGAAACCAGAGCAATGAAGCAGGAACTTTTGGCGCAGCAGCTTTTTATGTAGCAAAACAACGACGACAACGTCATGGAATGCTCCGGCCAGGTGTACCGGCCACTCGGAGAGTATTGTATATTTGGGGCTCATGTCAGTTGCTTTGATAAAGTCTAGGGCAGCGGAAGGCATAAAAAACGAGGGAAAACTTGACCGTGCATATACAAGAAAGTAATAAAAGGAAACTGAATTAGCAGAGAACTAGTGCCGGCTAACTAGATGACGATTGTTAAAGAAAATTAGGTGATTATTACAATATATTATCACTGAATATTTAGCTGAGTAGTAAGCAATACCTTCAATATTTATTATTGCTTTATTAACAGCTATTTAAAGTTTTTCCTTCCTTCTCCAGTGCAAAGCTTGCTAGAGACAACTAGGAAGCTCAGCCCATTTTTCGTAATCATAGTGTATTTCGCATATTTCATATTGCTTTCACAATCAGCCAGAATCAAAATACATTCAAAATTGTTGCTCACGTGGTAAAAAAACACGTGAATGCTCTGTGGTCACCCGAACGCTTCGATGCATATACGTATACTCCCGCCATATCTGGGGTTTTAGGGGCGAAGCTTCTTAAGCCGTGCGTCTTGCGTCCGCGATGTATTTAGTAGTAGCAGCAGTAGTAGTCGTCGTAGTAGTAGATAGCCACCTCACGTTTAGTTCTCGAAAAGTCTGCCGCGTGGCGGCACTTCTGTATGATGAATATATAATGAAAAAATGCGAGATGTGGTACTTGGAGTGTTCACTGGGTGGACAGACACCTGGACGGACTGACGAACGAACGGGCAGACAAACAGATGCATGGACGGATCGATAGATGGACAGGTGGACTCACGAAAGGATGGACGGACTCTTAGACGGATGGACGAACGGATGTACGCATGGACGCTCGGACAGTCGCACGGACGGCGAGACGCAAAGACGGACATGTGCAAGCACGGATTCACAGACGAATGGACGGATGGACGCTTGGATAGATGCACGGACGGTCACACGGACAAAAAGACACACGCAGCGACGGATGCACGAACGGAATTATGGAGGCATGGACGCACAGACGTATGAACGGACGCACAGACGGACGCTTGAACAGACGGACGGAGGGACGGGCAGACGGACTGATACACGGAAGAACGCATGGACGGACCGATGGACGCCCGGATGCTCCCACGGACGGGCGCACGAACGGACGCATGGATGGACCGAAGGGTGGATGGGCTGACGACCGCTTCGCCCCACTCATCATCATTCAGTTCATGGATATACTGTGATTTTTTTTTTTTGAAAAGAAAGTACGTCTCAAAAACAGGCTAAATTGCATGACCTTTTTCTTTCATCCCGATCTCCCCAAAATGAAGTGCCACACTCTTTTCTTTGTAGGAGACTTCGAGCTGGACATTAGACCGTGTAATGTGTTTTGCTTATAGGACGTTCTGAAAGCATTTAGACACAGAGTATAACAAAGAGCTGGAATGGAATGAAATCAAACATGTACAAATAAAAAAACTAATTATGAAATTGCAGCTCGAAGGAGTTTTTTTTTTGAAAGGCTTTAGAAATTCTCCTTTGCGGTGCATTGTGGGGCCGCTTTAGGCCATTTGTGTTCTAGACCACAAACGGCGAATTTCGGTCGGAGTCCTTTGATCTTCTGGCTGTTTAAACGAAAATAATTGTCTTCTACACTTGCTCATCTTTCCCTGTGTTTCGAATTTCTTATCAGGGTAGGTGGATGTTGTAGCAGAGTAGCTGAAAATCAATATATCTGATAATGAAGGTAATAAGGAAGTACCCAAAAATAACAAGCGACGCTGGAATCGATAGAATAGCCAAAAGAAACCTTAGTGGCCTCCTCCCTATCACGTGCATGAAAGCAAAACAACATGGTGCCCTTGTGTGTCTGTTACCATATTTTACTTTCGCAGTGTGCGAACAACCAAAATAGAAAAAAAGTATTACTACCAGATAAATTCACTCATCTAGAACGTGTGTTATTTAAAGGATGCCCTCTAACACTTTTCAAGACTTCATAGCTTCGCATGTTTTTCTGGCTGGTTGCGTACACTGACGACTTAAGAGATAATTGCCACAAAAACGGCAGAGATAGGGCCACTCAGTGCAAAGTTATTCAGCGTAGAAATATAAAGATACAATGAAGTGGATGCTTACCCTCACCTTGATTTTTGCGGGCTCATCTTACCGTGTTTACCTTGCCCTCTGACGTCGGAAGGCTGCCGAATGAAATAAAGTGAAAACCCTACCGTACAGGAAGCTCGGTTGACATATTAAATGTTACGTCCAGCGTAATAAAGACGTCGTTGCGATAGCAACAACCAATGTGGTACTTGAAGAAGGAACAACACATGCGAAATGAGCCAGCTCGCGAACGCTTCTATAATGACGATAGTTATAGGGCAAAAAAAAAAACGACAACACAGAGACAAGAAGGACACGAGGACACGTCTCTGTGTCGTCGTTTTGTTCTCGCGCTATAACTATCGTCATGCCATACCAACTAGCCCATGCTGCCAGACTTCTAAGCTTCTATAATGTTTTGTACCTTTGGTTATTTGCCCCGCCGCGGTGGTCTAGTGGCTAAGGTACTCGGCTGCTGACCCGAAGGTCGCGGGTTCGAATCCCGGTTGCGGCGGCTGCATTTCCGATGGAGGTGGAAATGTTGTAGGCCCGTGTGCTCAGATTTGGGTGCACGTTAAAGAACCCTTGGTGGTCTAAATTTCCGGAGCCCTCCACTACAGCGTCTCTCATAATCATATGGTGGTTTTGGGACGTTAAACCCCAACTATCAACCTTTGGTTATTTCTCTTTTTGCAATGATGTCTAATATCAATGTTACAATGTTGAATTCGAAGCATTTCTTAGCGAGCTTCGGTGACATTGAGTCTATCTATCTATCTATCTATCTGGCCGTCTACGACTTCTAGCTCACCTGGCCATTTCAATATTGGTATCGATACCAAACTTGCTATGGCATAACATGACTGTATGAAGAACATATTTGACTAGTCTTAACATGAAAATCATCGCATCTATCTCATGAATGTCATGATTTACATTTCATTGTCCTGCAGCTCTTGCGGTGGTTTCGTTAAGATGGCATGTTGCAAGACTGGTATGGTTTGGCGTGACTGCATGGCGAACACAAGCGACAGACCCTAAGACAAAAATAATGACATGCGTGTCATGTAACAACATGACTAACATGCCACGCTCATGATGCGCTCGCGGCCGTTTCGCTAATGTCACATATACCAAATTTTGTATTACAGTACGTGAATGGATGACAAAGGTAGGTGACTGGTGCAAGCATGATAATCATGAGATGCATGTCACGTAACAACATGACCACATGCCATGCTCATGACCAGCGTTCGTCAGCCGGGCCGATGGACGCTGGCCACGCCTGGCGTCACACTATAGAGTGCTCACATTTTGCTAAAGTAGCGTCGCTGTGCCCAGCCTGCGCGCGCGTCAACGTCCCGTTGGAGTATATTAGGCCCTTCGTGATTCACTCGAGACCGTTTCGCTAGCTCCACATATACGGAATTTCATGTTACGTGACGTCAATGAATGACACTGGTGCAAACATGATAACCTTGACACGCGTGTCATGCAAGAACATGACAACATACCACGGTCGTAGCGTGCTCACGGCTGTTTCGCTAGCACCGCATATACTAAATTTGTTATCACGTGATGTGAATAGATGACGAAAGTAAACGACACATCCAAACATGATAATCATGACACGGAAGTCATTTACGGCATCATTTAGCTCAACCTCTTAACGTTGGGCTGATTTTAAAGGGACATATCAACATTTCCTATTTGTGCTTCGCATATAATCGATTCTCACTGTATGTGGGATCTGCCATTTTTTTTTCTTTTTGTTTCTTGAAATGACAGTGCCCGGAGCGTCACCAGCGCGTTTCCTCCAGCACATGGCGTTAGTCAGAGAGCTTTATTCTCTATCGCTTCGAGTGAAAAATCACGTTATAAAAATTAATTCCATAGTAATCCCTATTTTGATGCATTGCCACGATCACATTTACGATTCATTTATCCAATAATATGGCGACAACCTTCTGGCATCATTTTCGCTCGCAGTACAGGCAAGCGCGACAACGAGTTATGCAATCGGCCCCGATGTTTTCATGCGTTAGAGGGCCCCTTTAACCAGACTGAAGGAATTGATTGATTGATTTGTGGGGTTTAACGTCCCAAAACCACCATTTGATTATGAGAGACGCCGTAGTGGAGGGCTCCGGAAATTTTGACCACCTGGGGTTCTTTAACGTGCACCCAAATCTGAGTACACGGGCCTACAACATTTCCGCCTCCATCGGAAATGCAGCCGCCGCAGCCGGGAATCGAACCCGCGGCCTGCGGGTCAGCAGCCGAGTACCTTAGCCACTAGACCACCGTGGCGGGGCCAGACTGAAGGAAGTCTACATAGAAAGCAGATATACTCGATGATTCCATTGTACAGAACTGGCCCTTTGAAGTCATGGGAACTTCGAGGCTTTATGTTTCTTCAGTTGTACGGCACGACTTATGTCTCGGCTGCGCGCCGTTTTATGTACGGGGTTTAGGTAATCTGCCATTGAATTTCATTTTGGATATAATTCATGAAAAATATCAGTTGGCTGTCAAAAAAAAGGCTTTAATTACACTGAAATAGTGATCCGAGAGCAGCCCTAAATTGACGTGTGTCTGAGAAGCCCACTGCTATGTTAGGTAGATGATTTCACTGTCGTATCATCGTGAAAAGAAAGTGAAGGTGAGTGAATGGTTGAAGTATTAGTGGGTAAACAACGCAAGGTTGTGTAGTCAGACGTATCTTGAACTGGTAGAATAGCTAGAATTCTCAAAATCTATTACCAAGCGTGTGAAAATGCCAAGTTTAAATATGTGACATTGTAATTACACGTTATCAAGGTGTCCTCGAATTACAACTTCGGAAAGGTGAAAATGGTAAGTGGACACCGAGTAGACAAATCTATCTTCACGATTTTTCATTGCGAAGCTTTTAATCGTGGACTGCAGGTACTTCGAGCGTTATTTTATCTATCTATCTATCTATCTATCTATCTATCTATCTATCTATCTATCTATCTATCTATCTATCTATCTCTGTCTGTCTGTCTGTCTGTCTCTCTGTCTGTCTGTCTGTCTGTCTGTCTGTCTGTCTGTCTGTCTGCCTGCCTGTCTGTCTGTCTGTCTGTCTGTCTGTCTGTCTGTCTGTCTGTCTGTCTGTCTGTCTGTCTGTCTGTCTGTCTGTCTATTCGCCTTTGTCTGAGTGATCTCGGGATCGCCTTTTTAACATAGTGTAGACCGAAAATAGTAAGAATAAACTAGTGAGTAAAACTCATTAAAATAGTGAGTAAAACTATCTAGTCACGACATAAAGAACGTGAAAATCATGCTGCATGCATCGCCAAACCTTTCTTCCACACACACGTGTATATACCGCTGTACATGTGTGTAACAGAAGATCGAACGTTTATTTCTACCCCGTAATGGCGAGCACAGACATAAGTAACTTCAAGGTGACAGCTTTAAGAGAAATAAAAAAAACTGGTAGAATAGACCCTAAGACTGCAAAGACAAAACATCCGCATCACAACAAGAGTAAACACAAGCCTTCTGTGTGGAAATCAGCTATTTTATCACAGAGCCATGCAAGTTCTTGTAAGTACATTGAAAAAAAACACATGCATGCGTAAGGTTTGTGCAACTTCACGCCAACAGGATACACATACCTTTGCACTGGGCTCGAACAAATGTGAGTTTTCATCCTGGTGCATGCTTAAAAGCATCCACTATTTTCCTGTTTTCCATAACACCTGGACTTCAACAGCATTTCCTGCCAGTTTCCTGTCGTCAGCAGTCTTTCGAATATCACAAAAAATACGTATATTACACATACAATTATGGGAATATTGTCTATTCATTCAGGCTACCTTTGCGGGCGGCTAAAGTGAAGGAAGGAAGGAAGGAAGGAAGGAAGGAAGGAAGGAAGGAAGGAAGGAAGGAAGGAAGGAAGGAAGGAAGGGAGGGAGGGAGGGAGGGAGAAGAGAATGCTCTTAGAAGGATCAAGCAAATACTTCTTGCGATATCCGTAGCTGGGCTTTCTTTGCATTTTGAGTCTTACTGTGGCAAAGCACGCTTTACAAAAAAAGTGCAATCAAGAGCAAATTTTACGCACCAAGCAGTGTTACAAAGGAACACCGTTAGTGATAATGGGTTTTTTTTTATTCAATTATATGGACGCTCTCTGCTGCATTTTGCCACCGGCGCCAGTATCAGCGTCACTCACCGTACATGTATACGTAGCTATATATATATATATATATATATATATATATATATATATATATATATATATATATATATATATATATATATATATATATATAAAAAAGCAGGAAGGAATGAGAAACACAGAAAAATGACTGCTGCGCGTGGAACCAAACTTCGGTCCTCTCAGTCGTGAGTGCGAGGTGTTAACCACTGATCCACCGAGAAGCATGTCCTTAACCGTTCAAACGGCAAGCTATTTATATCTACCACTTACCGCTGCTCACGGGCATCTGGGAGAAACTATAGTGTTTACAGCATTACCAGCGAGATGGCACAATGAGCAACCATCGCCACACCACGCGGCGGCGCGCACTCTAATCTCCAATGCATACTTTGCTCCGCTTAGAGGAGGGGAGCGACGCTCCTTCGCACGCCTTTATCTCGCGGTGTGCAGGGCAGGAAGATCGTACGTCTTGGCTAGCCTCGGGCTTTACCTGGAACGATTCTGTTGCAGTTACCGGGCGCACAGAGGACACTGCAATCTTTGCAGTCTCCGTTTGAGAAAATCGCGCACTTTTCAGAAACAGCGTAGTAACAACTGAGATGCTTATTCGCGTGTATCTTTACATGTGACTACGTTCCGTGCGTCATTTGTGCGTGAGAAACGAGGGGCACGTTTCGATCTGCTGTTCCTTCTGCGAGTGACCTTCGAATTTGTTGCTATCGTGTACATTGCTTCCCCTTTGTGGCAAAGCAGTGAGTTTTTTTTTTTTTGATAACGTAGTAACGTACTCATTCTTACTTGGTAGCTGCAATGGGTAAAATACTTGCGTTACCATTTGCCAGGTCTAAGCGCAGTGGATATTTTTCATGCCCTAACTGGAAGTTGAGATGAAGAGCTAACGAGAATATGCTAAAAAATGAAACATGTACTATACACAATATTTGCCCAAAAATGCCCTCACGGCATTCAACCGAAACTTGAATCCCTGACGAGAGGTTTGACCGCTTGTCGAGCATTTGTCACGCGTGAGGGATGAAGCCCACTAGCGAAGCATGTAACGTACATAAACTACGGCTCTCTTGTCTTCAAAAACTGGGCACTTGTTGGGCGTATTTTTAATATATTCCCCAATCGGCAATGTCGTGATAATGTGTTCGCGGCGCCTTAAGTTCTCTGAGTGCTTTGTCAATGGTACTTGTGATATATCTGCATTCAATAAAGTGATTTACAACAAGAGTAGACGATTTTAAAATTACCTTGAAGTGAAGTCTTGTCATAGTAATTTAGTACATTAAGTTGAAAACAATGAGGTTATTGTATGGACTACAGTATAGGTACATGCTACCGGTGCTAGAGAAAGTATGTGAGCTCGCACTGGCTGAATAATTGAACGGCGCATGTCTTCTGACCGCACACTTACGCCGTATTTGCATTTCAATAGAAAAATAAAACACAAGCGAATGAACGTAATTTATATTCACATGTCCGAAACCTTCCAAGTGTAAAAGTGATGTAAAATCAATAATCTGATAAAACTATTCGCTTCGTTCATCAGTGGTAAAGAAACAATATTCAATCATGTATTCTTAATGTATTCAAACTAGAAAAGACTCATGCCAATATGTTGTAGGTTATTGCGCTCGGCAGATTTTGTTAACTCTGAGAGAAGCTTATGCGCAAGCATCGCGTTCTGCTTCGTCTTAGAATGACTAAAATTAGGGATTGGTGGAGAAAAGCAATGAAGGAAAATAGGGGGATGACACCGTAAGCAGCCCACTCATACTTTGGCAATATTTTGTAGATCGGCGTTGCTAAGACAACCCCCATTTATAGGGGCCGTGTGCACCGATAAGGAGTGATCGATGGGCAGCCACAGGTTTCCAGGGATTATCTTTATTGAATATTCTTCTTGCGGCGAACTTCTTAACGGCCACCAGTGGTTAGCAGCTAAGCGCGTTGATCGAGTGTTCTTTTTGTCGTGGGCAACGGTAGTCAAGTTTGGGTTCTTGTTTCTTTATATTTAGTTTCTTTAGAGTTGCAAGAGATGTGTGAGAAAAAAGTAAAGGAATCTCTCGTCGGAGAACGAAAAGAGGGTGCCAGGCAGATTCAAGTATATGAGTGCTTAGGAATTTCGCGATAACAGAGTGAACGTTTTATACCTCGCCGCTACTCACTGACGATCACAAAACAGAATACAATTTGAAGACAGTACCATGGGAACTATAAATCCAAGATATGCTCAATGCTGTGACATGACGAAATATGGTGACAGGTAACTTGTCTCCCTTTTACGAAGTGGAAGCAACATGCACATTCAGTGTGCACGTCGTCTAGAGTGAACACAGAATCAACAATCGACATGCTGCCGGAAGAAAATAAATTATTCACCATAGTGTTTTGATCGTTGCTCGGCACACTTCGCTTGTTTTTGGGCAGGCTATGATCACCCTACGCTGAGTCTGTACAACAGACTGGATGTTCTCTACCAAGTGCGTCCAAGCATTTAGTTATCTCCGTGACTCGTTAGTCTACAGTTGCACGTGATACCACTGAAGTCCTGTGTATGCTACAATCGAACGCAGGCAGTGTAGCTTAAATCCACGTGTATCTTCTTTTTGCATGCTCACTCTTTTCATCTGTCAGTTTTTTATTTCGTTAATCCCTTCTGCGAGCTTAAGATAGCAAACCATACGCACTTCTGATTCTCCTTCCTGCCTTTCCTTCTACTTCCTCCTCCATCTCCTCACTGAGTTTTATTTCATTGTTTTCAGATGCGGAATTCATGTGACATAGATTTTGAGTTCCAGTAGTTTAAAAGGCATTTTTCTTAAAAGTTTAGGGTGGGGCTCTGACGTTGTCTCAACTGATTAGTAATATAAACCATTTACATGACATATTTTCATAATCAGTAGAATTAGATACGGTTGCACGTTTTCGCGACGAGTTAAATTTCTCTTCTGTTAAACGTCTGTGGTGCCTGCTCAAGGACGACCCTAAACCCTGACAGACCTTCATGATGATACTAAGTACAAAGCACTTCACGGGGAAGGCTATTGTGTGCTGTTGTATAATGTCGTCGCTTGGCATTGCGCAGGAAAAACAACGTATAAAATCTGAAAAAAAAAACAAGAACGCGTAGGTCAGCCGTATCAGCCATTCTAAAGCGGTATATCCACCCCGTGCGCATACCACTGCCCATCACTCTTCATTTTTTTGTGCAAACATCAACAGAATGGAGCGATCTTCCTGCTGACATCGTGCACCACTCCAGCATCGCCAATTTCAAAGAAGCCATTGAACAAATCATCTGTTTGTGAACTATCTACCCCCTCATGTAACACCCCTTTACTGGGGCCCTTGAGGTATTATAAATAAATAAATAAATAAATAAATAAATAAAAGGACAGGGCTAAGGTACGAAAAAATAGAGGAAGACTGGAATAAAGAGAGATGAAGAAAGAACTGGGAAAATGAAAGAAACAGAAAAGGTAAAAAAGAAAACTGAAAAATAAAATAAAAAAAAGCTGCTCAGCTCCACCTTGCCATCAGACTTGAAACAACTAGTGCGAACATGACTTTTTTTTTATGGGCGAAGCTTCATAGGGTCAAGCATTGTCCCTTAATTGGCGTGACAGGCACTGTAGCACGCGATCTTTGTGTTCGACTGCGAAAACAATGAAGTGCTCGCTCCCGCCACATGCTCTTAGTTGGAACGCATGGAGAAAACTAGGAGTGCTACTGTGTCGCTTGCTACTTCGTTCACTAATCATAATTGGATTCGTGAATATGCTGTGACTTTTTTACATATTCTTGGTGCACAAAATGTGTGGGTAGCTGCGTTCGTGGCTGTAGGTGCGTTTGCGTGCGTGCATGTGCGAGCACGTGTGTGTGTGTGTGTCAGTTCAGTGACAGATGCAGCAGATTCTTGATGAATAGATAAGTGCGGTTTAAGGTCCCAAAACCACCATATGATCATGACAGACGCCGTAGTGGAGGGCTCGGGGAATTTCATTCACCTGAGGTTTTGTAACGTGCTCCCAAGTCTGAGTACACGGGCGTACAACATTTCCGCCTCCATCGGAAATGCAGCTGCTGCAGCCGAGATTCGATCTCGCGACCTGTGGGTCAGCAGCCGCGTACCTTAGCCACTAGACCACCGCGGCGGGGCATGCAGCAGATTCTGTAGTCGTGTGCACTTTGCTTACGACGATTTCGCGATAAATGAAATGCACAACAAAAGAGAGGCGCCTGATTGTGTGTCTTGGTGCAAACAAGAAAAAAAAACAGATATTTTAGGAGTGGCAAAAACATACCTACGCAACATCAAGAAGTGATGGGTGCTTTTGAAAAGTCACTATGATGTGGAAAGCATCGCTGAATGTATCCTATATCCATCTTTTCACCAAGCAGCAAAAAAGAAAAGCTTCAGCATTTTGCAGAGACGCAGCGGAATTTCCTAACTGCGCACTACACTTCCGTCGTCCGTTTCTGAAAGAAGCATTCGCTGCCGTAAAACTTCCTCGGCATACGAAAGCGTAGGTGAATCAGGCTTTGCTCCAGGGAATCTTGTCATATTTCCCCAGATTACAACCGCCGCGCTAACAGCGTTGAAACTTCGGAATGTTTGCCTAAGGCTAGCATTTTTCTTTTTTTTCCTGCTTTGCTATTCGGTGAGTCTTCCCGTCCAAAAATCCGTCGGATTAAGAAAGAGACAGCGTCTCGTGAGATTCTTCGCTAGCGTCACTCATCCTGTTCTGTATACCAAGAACTTCAACAGCCAGCCTTGCTCTACTGAATGGCTTGAACTCTCTTTTCTGTTTAAATGAGTTTTGTTACATGTTAATAAGCTAGAACTTTTTCGGTGTGGAGCGGTGAAAGATAATCAGCGTGTAATTTATGAAGCGTTGTAATTCATTTTTGCCACATGACATGTTTCTATCCCCCTTCCTTCTCTACAAAGCATACGCTCAAGCTGGAAATAAATTTTTTGATTAGGTGTTTCTTTTAGATGTGGGTCTATCCGTGATTTGCGCAAATGCATGCTCACCGCATTACTAGTTTCACTCAAAAAAAAAGAAGAAAAGTGGTTTTGTCTTTTATCAAGTAGAATAGAAGTGAATGTAACTTGCTGAATCTCTAAGACTGCTCGTGGTTTTTTATGTGCTGCGCAATAATGTGTTTTCGAAATGCGAAGTATTTCTCAGTGAACTTCAGCGATCTTGAGGGCATCTATCTATCTATCTATCTATCTATCTATCTATCTATCTATCTATCTATCTCTATCTATCTATCTATCTATCTATCTATCTATCTGTCTATCTATCTATCTATCTATCTATCTATCCGCTTACGTTTGGGTGCTCACGTGGTCAGCCCCTTAACTTGGCGTGAACCAAAATTAGCATGCGAGGGTAAACTGGTTAGAGGAATATGACACGATTGTCAAGACATGAATAAGTCGCGATCCCGTCGCGTACGTCGTCAAACACTTTCCGCCAGACAGTGGCACATACCCACGGGTGGTTACATGCCGCTGGTATGCGGATATGTGCCACAGGTGATTGGCCCTTGCTATCTACCCAAGAGCGACGAGAGCACACTTGGGCAATTTTACTGCGCAAGCGTTAAGAAATACCCCACATCGGTAGCGTCGACCCTACGAATGCAAAGAATAAATATCAAGATCCCAGCTGGAATTGAACCCAAGCATTCTGAATGGCAATAAAGCATTTTACTGCAAAGCTACGCCTTGTCTCGGAAACACTTTTCAAATAGACGCTAATCTTCGTGAAACGTGAATGGTGGTTGCAGTGTGGCCTATCCATTTTTATAAACATTTCATATGTACTCCTTTGATACAGCCGTCACGTCTGGTTAACCAAAATTGTGGTTAGTTGCCATGCGCGGAAGTTCATTTATGTCGCAGTGTCCGGGGCCACCATCTTCGCGAGTCTCAGCGTTTCGTATCAGCTTCTACCGTTGCTAATACGCATGTTACAGTTGGTATAGTAGCGTAAGTGCAAACAACTCGTTATATAAACATGTGCAACTGTTCAACATATATCTGTGCGTGCAACATTTGTACATATATTTAGCATCATTTCATGGCATGTTGCTAAATAAAAAGTTTGCAACAGGGTCACCTTCCTTCCGCATGCTTCGCATAATGTTGATTCCCAGGTACGTGGCATCTGCCGATTTTTTTTTATGACGCCGACCTTACAGTGTTCTATAACTGGCCCCCAAGTCTAATAGTGATGATTCACTCCTATGTAAAAATACTGATGATCTTACATTTTTAAACCTATAGCTAATCAACCAAAGCGAGGCCACATTATGTACGGACGAATTGAGCAAGTATAATTTTAAAGCACACGCTTTCAGGAGCGTCTGTCCTATTTTCTGTCATTTCTCAAGGGTATGCGTTGCTTCAAACTTGTTAGTGATCGCGCTAGAAAAATTAAATTCGTGCAGAATGATGCGAACATCTCATCCATACAAGAAGGAGTGGTTAACGCTGTCAGTGTTTTTCAATCAGCGCCCTCACCTGCCCCTCTTCACAGCCTTCTGCGTGCTTTTGTATGCGCATATCGGGAACCAGCAGTGGCTCGTCACCTCGCACAGTTCACGGCACTAGACGCAAATGAGTTCTGCTGCAGCAGTATGGGAGTGTTTGCAAGCGGAAGTGCTCGGGCGTAGAGTACACGGAAAAAGGCTTTTAATTCCCAGGCTATGTCACCACACGATCGATACCGCTTGAGGAAAAAGAGAGAACAGCAGTCGTAATCCGAGCACTGCTAACAAAATAGCTTATCTTAACGACGGGAACCATTTGCGCGATCACTTCAAAACTCTTGCAGACATTTCTTTTGATTTTACTCGTCTCCTAATAGGCAGTGAACTGCGCATACCATTGTTAGCGATTCTCCATTCCCGAGAGCGTTGGCGTTATTTTTGCTTTGGTAGCTGCTTGCCACAAACGAAAGCATGTGATCCTTTGTTAGGGTCGGATGAGATTTCGGACGTGATAAGCCACCAGCGAGGGTATGTCACAACACAGTTCTTAGAGTTACATTGAAACAATGAACAAAAAACGAGGTTATGGTATTATGGTACGCAATTTTGTGTGGAAAACTCAGAAATAAAGTGAAAGTTTGCATAAACCGACGCAAATAACTTTATTTTGCCGAAAACAAGCGACATGTGCCACCGCCACCATCGCGAGCCCCGCGCCGCTGTGATTAGTCGAAGCTGCATGAAATCATTGATAGGAAGGTGAGGACAGCTTTTTCATGACTTCTTTGCGCAAACACGTACACGGACACAAGGAAAAGAGGCAAACAACACGGGCGCAATGCGCCCGTGTTGTTTGCGCCCGTGTTGTTGTTTGCGCCCGTGTGTTTTGCGCCCGTGTTGTTTGCCTCTTTTCCTTGTGTCCGTGTACGTGGTTGCGCAAAGAAGTCATGAATGAGTACCAACTCGCCCAACTTTCAGTACTGTTGAGGACAGCTGACTGCGCTCACCGGCAGGCGATGCCGGGTTTATCTGTTGAAATCGGTTAGTTGCTGTTACTATATATAGCGAACTGTGGAATTCGCAACGAGTTTGTACATATGTTGTTCGATCCGGTCGCCAATGTAAGAACGCAAACCGAAAACGAAGTCAGCGCCAATATTGCAGCACGGGAAAGTGAGTCCCAGCCAGCCATGTTTATCTACGTTGCAAACATAGAATGGTACGTATAAGATGCTTGTCAGTGCTTATTTCACTGTTGTAAATTAATACAAATGATACGTTCAACCTCAGATGATAAATTTGATAAGGAAGAGCAGCATCGGCACTCCCTTTTAGCTGTGTATTCGCTTGGTCTGCGCTAGGCGCGGACATCATGCGGGAACATTAGCGGTTCTTGGATTTCACCGCTCAGAGTGAAGCGTTGTTGATGCAGCCAGGAACGCCCTTTGCACAGCAGGCAAAAAGCATGCGGTGAGTGAGTATGCTACCACGCTGCTACGCGGACAGCTGCGCAAGTGCTGCTAGGCGGACAGCTTGGACTACAGTTATGCTTCATGTAGCGGCATTCTACAGTGATCGAACGTTACGGTAGTGAATAAATGTTGCCTAGGTAATTGTATTAATTTTTGTTGCAATAATGCATTGATGATTCTGCATTTTGATCGAAAAATATTACCCGATCCGGAATCGAAGTAAAGCGCCCGTGTTACATGGTCTCTTCCGTTTGCGATCAAGGAAGGCTCTGATAAATATTCTTTAAAAGCGCCATTGTGGGGGGTCGCTGCAAGAGGGACATCGCGGCATGCGGGGCCCTGATAGAGAACACTTACGATGAATGGTGTCTGCGTAACGGCTCGCGAAACGCGCGTTCCATAAAGTTTCGAAGTGAACTGTACTCACTAACCAACTATGCGCTGCTATGGCACAGAAATGGTTTTACAGCCTTGCCTCAATTTTTTTTTTCACGGAGGCAACTCGTGGTGGCGGCGAGGGCCCCCTCAGGTGCCGAAACACAGAAGGAACCGTGTCGCTGTTCAGTCGCACACACTTGATCGTCAATCCATCGGCTTTCTTGCAGGTTTGGAGTCCTTTCTTTTACCTGCACTGTCCCATTTCGCAGCCATCTTCTGATTCCGAGGAACTTTTGAAACGGGACCTCATCACGATCTAAAGTGCTGCTGTAGCAATGTGCCGCGCAGTAATTCGGCATCGCGAGTCTATTTCGACCCCACAATATCACACCTATTGAATGACGGATGGTGATATTATGTAATCAAAAGAAGCGAACGGTAAAATGGCAAGCATTCTCTAGAACTGGCAGTACTGATGCGTCACTAGGCAGCACCAGACACAAGGCATAATTATGAAGTAAACAAGCTGAACTGACTTACCGAAGCAGGCGGCCCGGCGGCTCGCTCCTTTGACGACGCAATTTCCCCACGTGTCTATGACTCTCACGATCCGCTCCTGCCCTTCGCACGCGATAAAATGTTCCCTTGGTCAAAGGGTCAAGCCTTGTTACTCGGTCAAAGTTTGCGCGCCCACTGCGCCATTGTTTATTTGAAAACTGCGAAAAAAACCGTCGTAGGCTTTTTGTAAGAGGTGGGAGATACCGAAGGCGTGATACACTTGCGAATGAAAAGCCGCCTCAGTGTCCTCCGTGTCCCTTTAAACGTCGTGTATCGAAAGCGAAAAACAAAACCAAATAAAAATAACAGCGCGTCACCATTTTATTGTCGTGCAACTGTCTTGCTTTCGGTTTTTCAAAAAACATTTTCGATTAGAGCAAGTGCGAGCGTCAAAAGAAGACTATTCTTGGTTAAGTGGAGGTTGTCAGAAACGTAAAAGAGAAAAAGAGAGCACATATGGATAGAAACGAATAAAGTAAAAACAACGGCGCAGTACATTAAACAGGGCAGCAAGAGAGGAGGAAAGAAATAGATAAAAAAATAACTGGGGAAAAAGCTCATTGATCGATTGAGAAGTAAAAAAGAAGAACAAATGACTAATTGGTGCTCCCGAAACACGTAATAGGGGGAAATAAAAAGGCAGTGACATAAAGATAGAGAACAGCAAAAATAGAGAAAATAAAGACAATATAAAAGCAGCTCCGGGCTTCGTCGTCCGTCAGTGCACCTCCATGAAGGAAGACCTTCATCTGATTGACCTCCTCAGAGCTAGCCTTACGAGGTCTTTTAAACTTTAATTTGATAAAATACGTAGAAAATTTTCATTTTTAGTCATATGCTGGTAGTATTTAGGCAGCGCATGAAGTACCCTAGACAGTTTTCTTGAAGGCAGGTCTCAAGTTATTTGTTGTAGCACGAACTCAGAGTTGGAAGTACAATGAGAATATTGGCGCCGTGCTTGTAATATAGAATTAACTTGCTCTGAGTAGTCTGCTTTTCTTAAATTTATTAGCATATGCAAAATACCCAAGCTACATGAAATAACCAGATTACATTATTGTCCCGCCGGTACAGATAAGTCACGCAAATCAGTACTTCAACCTACAGAAAAATTTGCTGTGGGCATTTGCAGTCGAACAGAAATAAAAGACTTTAAAAATTAATTACGTATGCACCAACCCATGTTCTCTTCTATGATAACTTTACTTGGCCAAAAAGGGAAAGCCACGGGGATAGTGCAACTGCCCCTGCATTTCTGCGCGAAGAAGTCCGGTTCGGCTCGCACTTTGAATGGCGGCCGTGTTCGAATAATAACTCTGCATTCAGTTTACGTCTTCTGCTTGGACAGCTATGTGCGAGCAAAATTCGTCACTAGCTCATTTGCCTAGCTGTGGAAATAACTGAATGGCGACGAGCGCTCACCCAAAGACGAAGACGCCATTTTGACAGTGAAGTATCCGTAAAACGGGCGAGCGGAAAGCAGACAAACAGAAAACGTTGCTCAGTGCCACCAACGCAGGACACCTGTCTGTTGGCAACATTGTCTTTTTAGGTATCTAAAGTTAAACGATTCTTGACTGTGGCGGGAAGACCCGACTATTTGAAAACTGGTATTGCAATGCTTCTTATAGACTATTTTACGGATGGGTTTCAGTGCAGTTATGTTGGGTTGTCAACCGTTTGGTTTTGCATATTTAACAACTGAGCAAACGTAGTTGCAGTAGATGCATGAATACAAAAACAATTAGGTTGATGCAAATTATGTTTTATCACAATATTAACCTACATCACAAAATACAAAAACAAGAAAACACTGACCCAACAGACCAAAATGGCCACGCCCATTTTCTTAGAAAATATAGTCTATAAAAAAACTTTGTCTACATAGATTATGTTTGTTTAATTTCCCTTTTTTAGATTGTAAAGGGGTGGAATGCCATGGCCTGTCGACTCGACAGAAAACAGAGTGCCTCGAGTATGCAAATTTACATTCCCTACAAGGACCTCTGTTCCAGTAGGAAGGTAAGCTGCCGCATTAATAGCGTCGTGCTTTCGGTCAAGGGACGGGGGAGTGCTCATAATAATAATTGTGCGTTTTCGGCATGCCATAGTACTTGTCCGTCGAACGCTGTCCCTTCGTTAATCGCTAATGGGCCAAGATGGCGGGAATATTAATTTCATCGCAGGAATTATGGGCACTCGGTCTTTTTGATGGTTCTCAAAGTGAAAGAGCAAAGTACAAAAAGTTTTTGAGAGATGTGCTTTTAGGAAAAGGATATTAAACGTCACTTAATACAGCAAAAGCACTTAAGCAATTACTTTAATGAGTGCCGCCGTGGGCTGCAAAAAAAGCAAAATAAAACAAAGAAATTGTAACTGACCAAATTCAAAGCAGCTTGGTCATACAACGGTGCGCTGGAGTCCAAAGCAAGATGACCCGTGACGTGCTGTGCATATTATGATTTATATTAGCCAGCCGGCAATTAAGGAAATATTTTGAAAGTATGGCTCACTTATATTTCTGCTCCAGTGCCATCAACTTACCTTCGTCGTCTTTTACTTGTCTTAAAACGAGCCACCTATTAGTTTACGCATTTTATTTTATCACAGGCAATGCCTTGAAGGGTAAATTTCTTGATAATCTGATTTACGTTAAAATGAATGAGCTGAGCGCGAATTTTCTTTAAGTTGAGTGACTAGTTAAAAAACTAATATTTCAGTATTTCAAGCTATATCAACTGAAGTAACTTGCAAATAATGTGAACATATAGTAACTATGCATATTCCGTATGGGACTGCTGTCATGGTGCACACTAGATCAACCACTAGAAGCGTATGCCCTCTGATTTTCATTCGCTCGGACTTGCGAAGTTTACATCCGGAATGAGACTCATAAAGAAAAAATCTGTGAAAGGCAAAGTGCTCACATCATGAACAATAACACGAGAGTCCATACTTGCATGAATCAATCTTACCTGAAGTATCTCCTCATATTTTTCTGGTCATTGACAAGTGGAGAATGCAGAGACCAGTAGGTCTGAGAAAGTTGCGATTATATTTAGTCAAACTTGCATAATATTTGCAGCTTTTATAACAGGCTGTATATTTAAATGCAGGGCTTCTTGCCGCATCACCGGAAATATCCCACTTGTTTGGCCTGTATTGGCCCTTGAGGGAAAAGAATAAAGAAATAGATGAGTGGCGCGAGAGGGAGGTCAACCGAAATTGGAATATCCAGTTTGCTACCTACAATGAGGGGATGGAGAACAAAAAAGAGTATGGAAAGAACATCGTAGAGGAAAGCAGGTGCACAGCGGGAGTAATACAGTCTATTCAATAAGCCACTATCGCGCAAAGAGTTCAGTAAGGTATTCTTTTACTTACAACGGCTGCATTTCCGATGAAGGCGAAAACGTTGTAGGCCCGTGTGCTCAGATTAGAGGGCACGTTAAAGAATCCTAGGTGTTCAAAATTTCTGGAGCCCTCCACTGCGGCGTCTCTGCTTATTATGTTGTGGTTTTGAGACGTTACACTTTTCAAATCTATCAAATCAATTCTTTTATTTCCAGTGTGATGACAGTTCTGGTCAGCATTATAGTAATAACTCTTCCGCCATCTGTCATCAACGAGGGCCGACATAGTAGCTAGCAGCAGTGTCCGCATGCTGTAGCGAAGACAGCGACAAAAAATGTTTTTTTTTGTTTGTACGTTGCCACAGTGGTTGCAAGCAGAACTGCCGTCTACGCCAATTCGGAGGCAAAGGTTTTCGTGAAAGCAATACCAAGCCGCAAATGATGAAATGAGCTTAAGCAGAGCCAACATGTGCACGCACTGTAATCTTAGTGATTGCATAAGGGTTTCATGGACCAACCTACACGCTGTCTAATTTTCATACCAGCCTCTGTTCGTGATAATGGGATGGAAACTTGCAGGCCAAGTTCGTCTGCAGATTGAGTGACTACCGCGTCACGTTTGTTTCTTAGTATGTCGCAGTCACTTGCAAACACGCTGTCACACTATTTGCGCGAACATTTCTAAACTTCGAATGCTGACTGTACGTTGGAGCTCACGCAGGCAAACCATGAATGATTTCTTAAGCGAGTTGACATTCAATAACAGCGGATAACAGGCAATGTGCTTCTCAGGTCAAATCATTCTTCGCAATTACCTTTGTCTTGACCATTAGAGGCGTTGCTCTTCCTCACGAGAAGCGGTGTCATCATATAAAGTAATATTGTCCTTGAAACTATAAATGCATCTCATAAATATTGAAACAAGCAGACCTACAGCAACAAGAGTGAACTCCTTTTCAGGCACCATTACTTTGCTCCTTCAATTTCTGCACCAGCTGCTCTCATAATGCGCACAAACGATGCAGATTCCTGTTTTCGCAACTGAAAAGAAAGAGTGATGTGTTTTCACTAACGAATCTTTGTGTTTTGCGGCAATTACACTTTTAAGCACTAAAATGTTTCATATAGACTCTTATTTATGCTGCTAATTTCTCTTAAATTTTGTGTTACGAATATTTTTAAGAGTGCTTGTTCTTGCTCGTTCTTCTTCAACATAAGAGTACAGTGCGACACCACGCATCTCATATACATATTGTTGAAAATTTTGTTATTCAACTAGAGCATACAATTAGAAGCAGCTTCAAAGGGCGAAAATTCAGCCTCTGCGAACGTAACGTTTGTAGACCTTTGGAGACTCCCGTAGTGATCGAGCTTTACTTAGGTGTACTTCTGTTGTAACACGTACTTCAGGATAAAGATGATAAACGTAAAAAAATATTATAAGTGTATGGCTAGCTCCACGGGCATATGGACGACGCTGACAGCAGCATGATTGGTGCAAGAAGGACAGTGGTGTTGTTGGGGCTCAGCTTATAAAGGCACCGGCGAACGCACTTTAACAGACTGCGCATCACTGACACGCATTGGCGCCGACACAATCAGCACACGTGCCTGATACAATAAGATATTGAGAACGGTGATGATTTGTTTATTTTTCTTGTTTGTATGTCTACTTTGCAAGAAGAAGTAAGGACAATGACTGGAGTTCTGCTGCGCGCTCCGTGATGCTTACAGCACACGTAGGGTTCTGATCTCAGGATTCAGCTACTTGTGACAGCTACGAACATGTCTTCTTGTCTTATTGATTTTATTATAGTCAATTATTTTTATAATTTTCCCATTTTTCAGCATTTCGAGCACGGCCGCTAGCTTCTCTGTACTTTTTTCATGCGTTTATTTTCAATCCATGCCGTTCTTAGGCACGACTTTTTCTCAAAGACAATGCGCCATCAATTTCTCTTCAGTGTAGCATTAGTCATATTATTGCAGCTTTTTTTTGGGGGGCGGGGGTGCAAGCTGTCACACCTGTATAGTTTCGTATATACAGATGGGACAATACAGAGTTCGTTGACCAATATTACTGCAATACAACATAAAGATAAGTAGTGAAAAAACAGGAATATTACGTAGAGTTTTGTAGTAACCTTTTGTTTGTTTAGTCGAGCTTCATGAAATTGCAAGGCTATAAGGAACCAAGCTTAAACAAACTGCACCTGATCAAGGTGGTTTAACACTTCACGTTGGTAGGTTGGGCGAAAGACGCTGATCCACGTACTCGGCGATACCGGCCAGCACTTACTGCAATAAAAAAAAATTAACGCAGTAATTTCTGTTAAAAAAGACGGCGTGTACAGAGTTACGCTACAAGTGCAGTCAGGCCACGTTATGCCACACACCGGTTAGCTTTTTCAGACAAGTCTGCACTACTGTTCTTGTGCTACTGAACACTGAGAAATATATATTAGAGGGGGGGGGGGGGGGGGTAGACTCTCTTTTATTATCTGCAGAGCAGTGCATGTACAAAAACATACAGAAGGCGAAAGAAAGACATGGAAGTATTCAAGAGACATATTGATTCGTCGCTTTTATACGTTCGTAAGGTTTATTCCTTGCGTAAAAAGCAGTTCACTGAAAGTGCTGGGGGAAAGGGCTACAGTTCACGGGTATCATAAAAAACATAATTGATGCTTCCTCCTAGGAATCTGTGAAACACAAAATTAAAAATATTAGATACAAGAATAGCGTAATGTTTGCTGTACATTGATACAAAAGTTCTTGAACAATGCCTGTTGTTCGACGGTGTCACAAACGAGTGCTCAAAAAAGAGCGCGCTGCCGAATTCTGGTGACGAAGCGCCAAGAGACGCTTCAAGGTCAACGCTAAATAAGAAAACAAGCATCCAAAGACTCCCCGGGGGCGCCCTCTCTCCGCCTTGAAAGCGTAGTTTCGCCGACCAACCTCCTCACATCGGCGGCCGAGCAAGCCCTGGAAATGTCTCGAAGGAAAGGGGCGTGGTGATGCAGAGTTGCGTCACGTGTCGCAGACGGCTCTCGAAACGTCTCTCCCTTTCCCTAGCCTTGGCTGTGCATCGTACCGAAGAAACGACTAGAATTTTCTGGAATCTAGCGCTAAAGGTATTCAAGCGAGCAGTGAGGTTGGGAGATCAGGAGAAGAAGAAAGTTTGCGCTAGGGTTGCTTAGGGTGTTCCGCCTAGTCAGCGAAGGTTTTGTCCTCAGTGACAAAGCAGAAAAAGAAAGTTTGCACCAGGGTGCATAGGGCGTTCCACCTTGTCGGCGAAGGCTTCTGTCCTCAGTGACGCAGCAGGTAATGAAGAGGATTTCCACCTGAGGGGTGAAGACTCGTGCTACAAGCAGAAGAGTGTGTCTACCACCAGCGAGTGAAGACGCGTTGCAAGAGCTGCGCGTGGGAAGCCGGCGTGTTACTGGCGAAGAAGTTTGGTGCTTGAAGAGCGGCCAAGTGAAGACGCGAGGTTTCCTGGAAGAGAAACGTCGGGAGGCAGCGGATCGACAACAGCGCTGCACTTTGACTGAGTGATTCTTGGAAGATTATAATTCAGACTTTGTTCCAAGGACTTGGGACTGAATAAATTTTCGAACTCTTCAGTCTTTAATTGTATTGGTTGTTTGATGCATGTGATTGCAGTGTAGCGCGTATTGTTGTTTGTGTGCGCTGTTTCGAGAGTGGCTGCTTGTACTGTGTAGTATGTTGTTTGATTGGTGACATATCGTATTCAAATATTGTCGATGTGCATATTTGTGTATCGTTTAGTCTACCATATTTGAGAATATAACTTTGTTTTATTTAGCAACTCTCGGCTCTGACTCATTTTTTGGACCACAGCCAGCGTTCACTGGTGCGCCAAAAAAGAACCACTTCTAAATTGTCCGCGCTGTCGTGGTGCAGTTTGGGGGGCAGATACTACGGCCCTTGAAATTAGCCCGGTGATCACCTCCCTAATTAACAGAGCCTGTGACAGACGGATATATAACAGCTTAACACCCACGTTGCTGCTTAGTGATGCACCTCCATCCCAATCATTAACGTCCATCAATAACGAATAAGGAAGCCTTTCTGACCATAGATGCTTGCGGTGGCTCTAGTATACTTATGGGTGAAAGCGGAAACAAAGAAAATGGAGTGACAGCCAGAAGAGTGGGACTGATTGGACGCTGAAATTGCATGGGCTAAGTTCACCTACTCGCTGCGCGCTGTAGTGTAACACTACGGTACGACTAGAGGGAAACGCAACGCACGTCACGTCTTTGGCCGGCCGTGGTTGCTCGAATGGCGAGCCTCCGACACATGAGGTGACGTAGCCACCTGGAGGTGTGCTAAAAAGCGTTGGCAAATTGCATTCCTTCCATTGCAAACGATACGATTGAGAGGGACACTTAGAAATGACGCGTTGAAAGAACTAACGGCACATACCATGGTCATGATGCATCATTGCACTTCATTAAGAATGCTGCGAGAGGATAGCGGTCAATATCAAAGGCGTATAACGAAATCGTACAAAGCATGTTGCCGTGGCGCAGCAGATAGCGTGCCTGGCATGCATGTGTCACTGTGGATTCAGGGGCAATCGGTTTACATCTCATTGAAGGAACTTTTCTCTTCTAATCGTGCCTAGTTCTTGTACGTCATTTCCGTAATAGGAGTACGTTAGTGAAACTTCGGTGGACTCCTGCATAGAACACTTTCGTGTTAAAAAAAATAACACCGAGGTGTGATATAATTCGTTGTTGCACTAGATGTTTTTATAGCACGTTTGAGAAGATAGAGTGCTCTGTGTTTGATTTTTCAACATTTTCTGATCTACTTTTCTTACGTTTACTCTCTCGCAGTGCGGGTTCAGAAGAAAGTAAGCTAACTGGTAAAAAGTGCAATTCCGTCGCTGTCATAGAGAGAGAGAGAGAACACAAGGAGGAAGGCAGAGAGGTTAACCAGGGCTGAGCCCCACTAGGCTGAACTGGGGAAGGGTAGAGGCAAATGAAAGATATAGAGGAGGAAAACTTTCCTTCTCCTCTCCGTCGCTGTCAGCTTCTATGAAACTCTATACGGCGTAATAGTAACAATGAGTGCAACAGACATGAACACCAGCCATGGACGGCTTTGCAAAGCGGTTATTTATTGTTTTCCTTGGACTCCTGTAACGGCATAAATTATTATCCTATATGAACCCCAGAGGCGATATTATGCAATCATAGGTCATCACCGTGGAAATGGACGATAAATTACCAGGGCCTTTAGCGTGAAGGCAGGATAACCTATGCTAAATTAGGGTAACTGACCAGATTCGGAAAGAAGGAAAATGCACAAGGGGGAGATAGAAAATTAGGTGGACAGCTAAGATTAAGAAGTTTTGAGGTATAACGTGGCAGCAGCAAGTACAGGACTGGGTTGATTGACGGCACATGGTAGAGACGTTTTCCCTGGAGCGAGCGTAGCCAGGATAATTAGGATGATTATGGTCATGCTGCCGTTGAATTTTACGTTTAGCTGAACTGACAAACGACACGGTTTATTTTTGAAGCATTATGGTTTGTACTATCGTTAAAAAGCGAAAAACGCGTCAACTTCTGCAACTCTCTGTATAGTCCATATTCACATCTGTTCTTTCTATTCTTTCCGCTATGGTTGGTGATTTCTTTCTAGGATTACACTTCAAGAACATTTGATTTCGCGATTACATTAGCCCGAGAGAAAGAGAGCTTCAAGAAAGTCAAGCTTTTTTGGCTTGTGTGTCTGCAACGCTTTGTAAAGAACCCCACTGGCTATTGTGAGCGACCGACAATGGCCATTAATTAAGTCATTGTCGACAATTATATATATATATATATTGCTACATGACAGTGCATGGAGCTGAAGAACACGAAGGAGATAGACTAGCGCGAGCTAATCTATGTGGCTGGCACTGCTCGCCTAATCGGCTGAAAATACAACGGTGACTACCCCTCTGAGTCAGTCTCCTTCCCGTAACATATATGGTGGAGTTGTGCGATCCCCGTCCTCGCCACGGAACTCCGAAGCGGACGCTCCCTCGCGGCTTACAACATGACCACCCAAGACTCGGCAACATCCTCTCCGGTCCCTCCCCCTTCTGCCCAGCCTGTCAACTCAGCGCCCGCAACAACTTTCGTGACGCTTCCCGTGCTCAAAGACCCCGGCGTGTTCTCGGGAAGCGAGGGTTCCGACATCGACCAGTGGCTACGCCTCTACGAACACGTCAGCGCCACTTACAGGTGCGATCCCACTCTTATGCTCGCGAACGTCATCTTTTACCTCGACGGAACCCCTCTTGTTTGATTGATAACAACGAGCATGACATAACAAGCTGGGACAGCTTCAAGGCAAACATCCGTGAGCTTTCTGGCAACATCTCTGGCCGTCGTGAAGCTGCGAAAAATGAGTTGTCGACTCGCGCACAATCTTCCGCGGAGCTCTACATCGGTTATATTCAAACTGTCCTTTCACTATTCCGCCAAGCTGACGAAAATATGTCTGAACCTGAAAAAGTTGCGCATATCCTAAAGAGTATCGCCGACGATGCGTTCAACTTGTTGGTATTCAACAATGTGTCATCTGTTGATGCGATAATTCAAGAATGCCACCGGTTCCAACAAGCTAAATGCAGACGCATCTCCCATCAGTTCCAGCGCCTCCCGAACACCACTGCGACGTCCTCGTGTCTCAACACTTATCATCCACCAGACACCTGTGACAACTTGACGCGAATCGTCAGGCGGGAGCTTGAAGCGGCTGTTCCAGCGAAGGTGGGACCAACGTCCCCCGACCCCTCTCCGCCGATTACGTTGCCTCTCATTCAAGCAGTCGTCCGGCAGAAAATCGCCAGCTTGGGAATTCACTCAATCTCACCACCTCCCCACACCGACTAACAGCCCTGATACACGCCTGCACGTCCCTTCCCGACCGGCTCTCCCTCAACGTTCCGTTATCTGTCCGCATGGTGAACACATGATAACAAGCCGACATGCTTATCGTGTCACAGAATCGGGCATATTTCTCGCCATTGCAGCAGTCGCTGGGTCCTCCTGCACAACCGTCCTCTTGTCTCTTCTATGCACGTCCTGCCTATCACAATCAGACCAGCCGCGACCATTTTGCCCAAGAACCCGCTTCTGAACAACGCTACTCCCGCTCTCAATCCCCCCAACGTCGCCAGTCTAGTTCTCCACAGCCCCGCCGACCATCTTCCCCCCGCCTTCCCACGAGGTTCCCCGACGGAAAACCGACGAAAAACTAAGCGTTGCAGCCCCCGGAAGTGGCGCTGCATCGCTCGGACTGACCGAAAATCCTCTTTTGACGATACCGACAAAACGGAACCTCATAGACGTACAAGTAGATGGCGTATATGTCACTGCTCTTGTCGACACCGGCACCCACCTTTCCGCCATGACGAGTGATTTTCGCCGCAAGCTCAACAAGGTTCTCACACCTGCGACCACTCAGTTCGTCCGTGTTTCGGATGGTGGAACAGCATCTATCGTGGGAATGTGCTCCGCTCATGTGAGCATTGCCGATCGACACACAGTTGTTCTCTTCACCGCCCTTGATAAATGCCCCCACGACGTAATCTTAGGCCCCGACTTCCTGTCCACGCATTCTGCCCTCATAAACTGTTCGACCAGTACGCTCCGTCTACACTTGCCCGCAACAGAATTTCTTACACAACGGCCGAGTCGCATCTGCACAACGGGACACGTGCGCCTCCCTCCACAGACACTGACCTACATAGAGATCGTCTCAATACCACCAGTTCCCGACGGGGACTATGTTCTGACGCCTATCACCGATGTCCTCATAAGCCGTGGCATTACATTACCGCACACCATTCTGTCCGTCGCATGAAGTTCTACGTGCCTCCCGGTTGTCCACTTTAGCTTGTCGCCTCAAGTTTTGCCACAAGGGATCTCTTTGGCGTTGCTCTGCACCTTAGAAGACAATGCGGTAGATGTTTTCGCGATGGCCGCCCCTTCTGACCCCCACAATCAACATCAATCTGCCACTTGCACCGACAACGCTATAACTTCGATGATCGTTTCCAACTTAACGCCGCAGCAGGCCGATGAGCTTCACCGGGTTCTGCTGTCCTACATCGACGTTTTTGACATCAGCGGCCGTCCGTCGGGGAAAGCTACCGGTATGAGCCACCGCATAAACACTGGTAATGAGCATCCTATTCATAGGCGTCCATATCGGGTGTCGGCAGCCGAGCGTCACATCATCCAAAGTGAGGTCGACAAAATGCTCGCCAAGGACATCATTGAGCTATCCTGCAGTCCTTGAGCTTCTCCTGTAGCGCTAGTTCACAAGAAAGACGGTGCATGGCGTTTCTGCGTGGATTATCGCCACCTAAACAAAATTACCAAAAAAGACGTCTACCCCCTGCCACGAATAGATGATGCGCTTGATTGCCTCTATGGGTCCCACTATTTTTCCTCCATGGACATTCGTTCCGGCTACTGGCGGATAGAGGTAGACGAAATGGACCGTGAAAAGACGGCATTCATCACCCCCGATGGCCTATATCAGTTCAAGGTCATGCCCTTCGACTTTTGTAGCGCTCCAGCCACCTTCGAACGAATGATGAACTCCCTGCTCAGAGGATTCAAATGGTCCACCTGTTTGTGCTACTTGGGCGACGTCATCGTCTTTTCACCAACATTTGAAACTCACATAGAGCGCCTCTCAGCCATCCTGGGAATCTTCCGTCAGGCTGGCCTGCAGCTCAACTCGTCCAAATGTCACTTTGTACGCCATCAAATCACAGTGCTTGGCCATTTAGTAGACGCCAACGGTGCACAACCAGACCCGGCAAAAATCAGCGCGGTCAAAAATTTTCCTGTACCACGATCTGCAAAGGATGTACGCAGCTTTATCGAACTATGCTCCTACTTTCGACGCTTCATGAAAAATTTTGCGCACATAGCGAGGCCACTTACGCAGCTCCTCAAGAAAGAAGTCCCGTTTTCCTGGGGCTCCGAAGAGGCTTCTGTGTTCTCGACTCTCGTCGCTCTTCTCACTACCCCTCTGATTCTGGCACACTTCAAACCTGCTGCCCCTACGGAAATCCGTACAGATGCAAGTGGGCATGGCATTGGTGCAGTGCTGGCTCAGAAACAACATGGCCATGATTGCGTTATTGCATATGCTAGCCGCCTCCTATCCGCCCCTGAACGTAACTATTCGATAACAGAGCGTTAGTGTTTGGCTCTTGTATGGACGGTGGCGAAATTTCGACCTTATCTATACGGACGTCCGTTTTCGGTAGTTACCGACGACTATGCCCTCTGCTGGCTCAACTCTCTGAAAGATCCATCAGGCCGCCTTGGTCGCTGGGCTTTGCGCCTGCAAGAGTTTTCCTATTCGGTGGTCTACAAATCTGGCCACCTACACCTTCATGCCGATTGCCTCTCTCGGTACCCTGTCGACGATCTTGAGGACACTGACGAGCCCACGCAGAACTCCATCTTGTCAGTGTCCGACTTTCTTAATATCGGGGAAGAACAGAAGCGTGATCCAGAGCTGCTTGACATCATCAGCCGTATATAATCCTCCACAAATGATGCTTCCGTCCGCTACTTTGTCATTCAAAAGGGTGTTCATACCGTCGCGATTTCCGACCAGACGAACCCGACCTTCTCATTGTTGTGCCTAAGCATTTGCGCCGCTGTTTTCTCACCGAACTTCACGACGCTCCCACGGCTGGACGCCTTGGCGTATCCCGTACGTACGAGCGCGTCCGGCGCCGTTTTTTCTGGCCAGGCCTTGCTCGTTCGGTACGCCGATACGTTGCCACGTGTGGCTTATGCCAACGTCGTAAAACACCGTCGCTGCTACCCGCTGGCCATCTTCAACCAATTGACATACCCGCGGAACCATTTTACCGTGTTGGGTTAGACCTGCTCGGTCCTTTTCCCACATCAACATTGGGAAACAAATGGATAGCCGTTATTACAGACTACGCTACACGCTACGCTATTACGCGAGCTCTACCGACCAGCTGTGCAACCGACGTCACTGACTTCTTGTTAAGGGATGTTATATTGATTCACGGTGCTCCGAGACAGCTTCTCACAGACCGTGGCCGTACATTTCTATCCCAAGTCATCGCCGACATTCTGCATTCTTGTTCCACGCAACACACACTGACAACCGCTTACCACCCTCAAACAAACGGCGTCACGGAAGAATTTAACCGCACTTTAACAAATATGCTCGCCATGTACGTGTCGCCCGACCACCGAGACTGGGACCTTGCCTTACTCTACGCAACTTTCGCGTATAATTCATTCCGTCACGACACAGCGGGCTTTTCGCCGTTATTTTTATTGTACGGAAGAGAGCCTACTTTACCACTGGACACAGTCATCTCAGCTCACACCTCGTCCACCAGTGAGTATGCCCACGACGCGATTGCGCGAGCCGATCATGCCCGTCAGCTCCCTCGCGCTCGGCTGATGGCGTCGCAAAGCAACCAATGCCGTCGGTACGATGCGGAACATAGAGACGTACATTTCGCTCCCGGTACCCTCGTTTTACTCTGGTCCCCTCATCGTCGGCTGGGCCTATCCGAAAAACTTCTGTCTCATTACACGGGACCCTACCGTATATTGCGTCAAGTAACACCTGTCACCTACGAGATCAGCCCCATCTGTCCATCATCATCTACTAAGCGGCCCAGTGATATCGTACACGTATCGCGCATTAAGCCCTACAATAATGCGTCAGATAACGACCTTTAAAGCACCGGGACGGTGCCTTCGCCGCCGGGGGTCATGCTACGTCCCTGTGCATGGAGCTGAAGAAGACGAAGGAGATAGACTAGCGCGAGCTAATCTGTGTGGCTGGCGCTGCTCGCCTAACCGGCTTAAAATACATTGGTGACTACCCCTCTGAGTCAGTCTCCTTCCCGTGACAATATATATATATATATATATATATATATATATATATATATATATATATATATATATATATATATATATATATATATATATATATATATATATATATATATATATATATATATATATATATATATATATATATATATGAAACTACCGCTGTCTATATATCACACAGATTTTGACTTGGACAAAAGTTCAAGACTGTGTAGAGAAGAGTTTCATATATTTCATTAGTTTTTTTATTGGGATAGATTTATCTTGGTGTAAAGATGTGCACCGATTATGAAAGTGCGTAAATCAGCATCCGAAGGAGAGATAAGTCTTCCAACCCTGTTTATTCTCAGTGAGAGTTATTCTTAACTCTTTCATGCACAAAATTCTGTTTTTGATGAGTGAAATAGGTTTATTTAAAAATGGTGATCTATTTGGCTGAAAAGAATTTTCAGATAAGAAACAAAAATGGCAACTCTAGCTTAAAAGATATGAAGTGGTCACCTGAAGCGACCACTTTGCAATAAGTGCCTAGTGGTCACTCTTAGTTAATTGGCGCAAAGCAGCCCCCTTTACCGCTGGAGAAACTGGGCATTATGTGCAATGCACATTCATGTCATTTTTTATGGTACTTGTTCATATATTGCAAAATAGCCCCATTAAAATTGTAGAAAATAATATATTATCGCACTTCTAAAACCTTTCAAGCATGAAAGTAGCCCCACCACGGTGGTCTAGTGGCTAAGGTACTCGGCTGCTGACACGCAAGTAGAAGGTTCGATTCACGTCTGCGGCGGCTGAATTTCCGATGGAGGCGGAAATGTTGTAGGCCCACGCGCTCAAATTTGGGTGCACATTAAAGAACCCCAGGTGGTCGAAATTTCCGGAGCCTTCCACTACGGCGTCTCTCATAATCATATGGTGGTTTTGGGACTTTAACCCCACATATCAATCAATCAAGCATGAAAGTAACCCTGAGTGATCAACCTTAGCGTCATGGTGCTAAGTATAGCGATCGAGTACAGCTTTTCATCTTTATGTTTCTTTGTATGAGCAACTCAGATGACATGATTGCCGACTCTATCAAAACAGTAAGCCCCGCCGCAATAGCCTAGTGGCTAAGGTACTCGGCTGTTAACGTGCAGGCTGCGGGATCGAATCCCGACTGTGGCGGCTGCATTTCAGATGGAGACCTGTAGGCACGTGTGCTCAGACTTGGGTGCACGTTACAGAACCTTAGGTCATCTAAAAAACCGGAGCCCTCCACTACGGCATCTCTCATATTCGTACGGTAGTTTTGGGACATCAAACCTCGCATATTAATTATATATATCAAGATAATCAGAGAAAGAACATGAGTATACTTGCTACAGGCACTTAATTAGATTGGGTACCTAAAATTGACCTGTTGAACAACGAATAAGCGTGATATGAAGAACCACAAACTTCAGAAAAGTTTCGTTGTCGGGAATATATATTATTGTGACGGCTGGCTAGAAATACCTAGAGGTGATACTCAGGCACAAAAAAGCACATGTCTTTATTTGTACAATTCTCATCCGCAATGAAGATGATGACATCCTCCTGGTGACGGCACTCGAAATTGTGTCAAAGGTCGCTGAGAGCGAGCTGCGAGAGTGCCATCGTTCTTCGTTCTCTTTTACTTTGTTTGGAGCGTCCATAGCCACCAATCCCATGATATGAACACCAACCGACTAAGACACTGCATGTATGGTGATCACTTCAGGTGACCACCATGCAGTTGGGGTGACTACCTTGCACTTGGCTGTCACACCAGGCAACCACCAACTTAAATAACATGGCACTCTGTACTGACTGAGCACAGCTCTTTATTTCTATATTCTTTAGCGATAGCTACTTACACAACATGCTCTCATTCACTGTCAACATAATAGGGACGGGATATATATATACTGTTAAATTATTATTAAAAATGCAGATCCTAGGTACAGTGATAATCGATGATATGCGAAGCACGAATGAGAAATTTTGATATGTCACTTTAATATCAGCACAACGTTACGAGGTGGAGGTAAATGATGCCGTACATGACCTCCGTGTCAAGATTATTATGTTTGGATAATACCTTCGTCGGTCGTTTACATTCGTCATCTATTCACGTCACGTGATAAAAATTTAGTATTTTTAGAGGTAGCGAAACGGCCGCGAGCACGCCATGAGCGTGGTACGTTGTCATGTTCTTGCATGACACGTTTGTCGGGATTATCATGTTTGCACCAGCCATATATTTCATCATCCAGTGACGTGACGTAACACCAAATTTGGTATATGTGGAGCTAGCAAAACAGCCGCGAGCGCCTCATGAAGGGCCAATTATACTCCCATGTAGCGATGGCGCGCGCACGCATGCTGGGCACAGCAACGCTATGTTAGCAAATCACGAGAACCCTATATTCTGAAGCGAGGTGCCACAAGCGTCCGTCGCTGCGGCCCGACGACAACCAGCGCGAAATGCGACATGCTGCATTTAGCGCCAATGGGATACCCAGATAACACTGCGTCTCCCTCTGTTCATGACGGAGGGACGCAGTACGTGCTGAAACGCACATGCGCCAAAGCAACGATGCGTGGTGCGCGTCTAGGAGTAAATGGCACGACCGGCGCCTGGCGTGGCAACGCTGCCGTGACGCGACGAAACGAACGCCAGTGCGCACCCGCATTGCGTCATGTTGAATTGTATTGGCACCTTGACTGTGGCATGTAGTCATGTTTTCACGTGACACGCATCTTATGATTATCATGTTTGCACCAGTCAAATACCTTCGCCATCCACTCACGTACTGTGATACCGAATTTGGTATATGTGACGCTAGCGAAACGGCCGCGAGTGCATCATGAGTGTAGCATGTAGTCGTGATGTTACATGACACGCATGTCATGATTTTCATCTTTAGGTCGGTCGTTTGTGTTCGCCATGCTTTCATACCATACCTTAACAGTTTTGCAACTTGCCATGTGAATGAAAGCACCGCAACAGCTGCAGGACTATGAAATGTAAATCCTGACATTCATGACACAAATGTCATGATTTTCATGTTATGGCTAGTAAAATATGTTCTCCATATAGTCAAGTTATGCAAAGGCAAGTTTGGTATCGATACTTCTATCGAAACTACCAGGAAGGAAGGAAGGAAAATAGGGGGAAAAACGGCAAGGAGTTTAACCAGCCTATAGGCAGCCGGTTTGCTACCCTGCGCATCGGAAAGGGATGGGGGAGATGAAAAATAGTGAGCACAGAGGGAAGAGAGAAACACAGCACATTCGGCAGCACACGCGCGCACACTCAGTCATAGTCCAGTCTTGTCTTTCGCTGTGTGACATTGCTATTACAGTCGCTTGTTCAAGTCCGTGTCGCGTAGGAATTTCAACCGAGCTTTCGTCGCCTTCTGTTGCATTGTCTTTTCTCGGGCACTCAACAGAATAGTGTCCACAGATATATGGCTGTTGTCGATGCGCGCAAAAGCGGACGCCAGTGACTGTCTCTGGATTTCAAACTACCAGGAGAGCTAAAAGTCGTAGGCGGCTAGATAGATAGATAGATACGCTCAAAGTCGCTGAAGTTCGTGAAGAAATGCCTCGCATTTAAAATGTGTCGGGTCCATCATCCAGCGCGCGGTAGGATGATGGCAGCCGGGAGAAAGCAAACGTAAGATCTTACATTGAAGCCAAAATGAAGTAAAGTCATGTCTGTCAGACTGTCGAAAGCTTTAAAAATATTTTCAATAAAATTGGATGTCCACGTGGGGCTCCCGTGTTTCAAGCGAAAAAAAAAAAGAAAAAAAAAGGTAGTACCCGGGGCAACCAGCACGCTGGAAAAAGCTCTGCACAAGCAGAATATTGTGGTATTGAAATAAATGAACGTCCTATTACAACAGAACTGAATTTTTTTTTCTGCATATTGAACGTTCCTAATAAAGGAAATGAAGGATTTCAAAATGAAGTTATGTTGATTTAGTACGATGAAAAATTTACTAGTTGCTTACGTCATCAACCTCGAACACAATTATTACGTGAAATTTCAAATGTCAGACACTTGTAAAATTAACCGTATCTACAGCGCACTATTTCTCTTCTAAGTTGGCCCAAAAAAATAGCCACTGAAACTTATGGGTAGCAACTCCATTCATCAAATTTTACGCCCACAAACGTTTCTGCTTTCTTTCTTTTGTAAATACTTTAGAGATGAATTCTTATCATTAGTTTCATATTCAAACTAATCGACTAATGAACTGTTAGACCATGCACTGAGAGAATAAAATGGTGCCATTCGTGGACGATGAGCACCACCGACTACGAATAGTTACATTTACCGCATGTATATCAACTTTCTACCACACAAGTTGTTATGAGAACAACAATGGTACAGAATTTGTCTGCAGCTGCCACTGGTTTTCATATTATCTATCAAACGAAATCAGTAAAAATGGCAGCAAATCCACGGAATGAATGATGGGGAGTGGGGCGAAGCATCCCTCCGTCCATTCGTTCTTGCTTCCCTCCGTCCATGCGTGCGTCTGTGTGGCCGCCCGTGCGTGTGTGCGTCTCTTTGTGCGTCCGTCCCTTCGTTCGTCCATGCAGCCGCTCCTGCGTCCGTCCATGCATCCGTGCAGCCATTACGTCCGTGACGTCCGTGCAGCCATCCGTGCGTCCATCCATGCATCTGTCTGTGTGTCCATTCGTCCACCTATTAAACTATCCAAGTACCACCATCTCGAAACTTTTCATCATATATTCCTCATATAGAAGCACCACCATCCAGCGGACATTCCAAGGATTGAATGAGAGAAGGCACACGCACAGTTTCTTACGGCTTGCGCTTCGTGTCTACTTCCCACCTTTGACCACCTCGAGTTCATGGTATATACTAGTTCACTGTATTCATGGCACTGCGGCCCAACGCTCACTAAACCTTTCTAAAACCTAGAAGGTTACGCCCAGCGAGCATAACGTAGCAACTTTTTCTTGTCTTCTGTACGTTGTTGAACAATAAAAAATTCGCAGTGTGCACGTTAACTAAGAGCGGAATTCTCCTGTCTCTCATTCGCCCTTAGCAGCCTTTGGCATGTACACGCCAATGCAACCATTATTGATGCTCACGAAAATTAGCGTCTATTGGCGAAGCGGTTATGAGACTTGGCATAGCTCTTTGGTAAAATGTTTTATTGCCACGCAGAATTCTTGGGTTCAATTCCAGCTGGGACTTTGACATTTATTTTTCGCAATCGGTAAGTCGACGGTACCGAGGTCGGGCATTTTTTAACGCTCGGGCGTTAAAACTGCGCTTGTGTGTTCGCATCGTTCCTGAGTAGATACGAAGTGTCAATCCCCTGGGGCACATACCCGCATTGGACTAGCACTTACCCGGCCATGAGTATGTGCCACCATCTGGTGGGAAGTGTTTGATGGCGTACGTGACGGGATCGTGACATTATACATGTCTTGAACAGCGCGTCTTATTTGTAAAGCCATTTTACCCTCCCATGCATGTTTTGGTTCACGCCAAGTTAAGGGAGTGACGACGAGAACACCCAAACGTAACTGGCTAGATAGATAGATAGATACGCTTAAGTACCGACATTCGCTAAGAAATGCTTAGCCTTTAACAAAATTGCAAAATGAATCAGACTGCTCGGGGTTCATATTTGGATCCTCTTCCGGCCAGCCCAGAACTCTGTCACTTTGTCATGCTGGTGCTCTTTTTCGTTTCATGTACTTTAATAAATTTGTGATAGAATGAACGTTCAGTGACACTAATAGCATGGAACATAAGTAATATCACACAGCTACAATGAGCGCTCTATCGTTAATGAGGAAACACTGGATGGTTAACAAAGTTCATTTGAGCTGCGATAGTTCTCCAAATCGGGCTATACAGGAAATTTTGTGCTAGAAACTTCAGCGCACAAAAAGTATACCCAAGCGTTTCTTTCAGAAGGATTGCCGTTAACATACCCATTTACAACATGGTAAGAACCAAGCGTCTCAGAATGCGAGTTTTGTGACCGGGCGTCACACAATATGATTTGCCTAACGAGTAGGCCTTTGCAGGTTTCCTACCCATATCAAAGGACCCAGCCATAATTCTGCAGTGTCATTAGCCACCGACTCAATTAAGAGAGTAATGGGCACCTTGCAAGCATTCGTTTATTAGTAGCCCTGATAGAGTTTGCCACGGTTTCTAGAATAGACTGTCTGCCAACTTTCGCGGGTAATGTAGTATGTTTTCCTCGCAGGAGTGACGTATCTTATAGGCGTCACCTCGGTGCTCCCCAAGGTATCGAGTGAACTTTTCGCTTGCCTAATGCTGTTAACTCCACCCAGATAATTCAGGCCCGCATAATTTTGCCCGTGTGTGGTAAAGAGAGTATAGAAGACTTTCTGCTAATAGTAATAATTGTCGGGGTGTCACGTTCCGAACCCGCGATATAAAAGACGCAGCTGTAGGAAGCTCAAAAAAATTCGACCTCTTTGTTTGTGTGCACCAAAATCAAAGTACACCGGAAAGCAAATAAGCGACTTATTCCAGCTACAACAAAACGAGCAAGCTTTCGTATCACTGAAACCAGGGTGCAGAATGTTAGAACTTTTTGTTTCTGGACTTGTTAAAAGTCATTAGGAGGTAAAATCTGAACGACTAAAATACCATAAAAAGAACGAAGATGCTATTTCACAAGTAGAACAAATACGCTCTAGGCGCTTCTTTTTTCTGAATCTCCGTTTTTTTTGCTGAGTTTTAGGCGTCTAAAGTTTTCCCTCACAGGGAAGAGTTTAGCTGAGGACCAGCCAAATAGCATAACCATCACTCTCTGCTCTTCTTCCTAGTCGTAATTTTCAAATATGTGTTCTTAAGCATGAAGAGACATGCACTGGCCCAGCTTGTACTGTGCTTCGTCTTTCCGTATGTGTGTTCAACCACGCAGTAGCGCTGATGCAAAATATCAGCAAGATAACGCGCACTCACGATTAAATAACCGCGTAAGTTTGGCGACGGTGCCACAAAAATTAATATATATACAACGTCTGTGCTGCGACGCTGTGCCGCGACGAAAAATAAAAATAACAAAAGGCTACGTCTATGAAGAGATACTCTCAGGGGAACAGAAATGAGGCCAAACAGATCAGCTTCGGGTTCGCTACGCAGCACTTCGCAGACTTTATCGCTTGGACAATGCGGGGGGTCAGACTTACAGTCGCACACCTCGCACGTCACGTCAAGGCTTCTTCTTCCAATGTTCTTGTGTTCTCCTACGCAAGTGCCTGAAGCACTCAGCTGCGGTAGTTTATGAGCCGCACATGGTATTGCTCCTTATATCTATTAACGATAAGCACTTCCTGCCTCCCGAACGTTAATGGAGGCGAATGTGTACTCGAAGGCGGTAAAACTTGGGAGCGTGAGCATTGTTTTCGTGTGGAAAAAAAACATGAGTAGTGCGTGACGTACATATTTTGGGGTGCTAAGGAAAAATTATTATCTTGAATTTGTTCTGTTATGCGGAAAGACGTCACGTTACTGATAGGCTATAGCTCCCAGTAGAGCAAGGAACTCCAAAAAGCCGGCAGTTTTGGGAGCCATCAAGCTCCCTACAATAAACTCTATGGGACTTCTGCGCTGCGGTCGTTCAGGCACCATGGGAATGAAGGTTAGTACACAAATATGCCTAGTCATGTTTACGGGCTTCAAGAGCACTTGTGGCTTTGTTTTTCGTTATGTTTTAGTTTTTTATCATATGGAATAACGAACCCTTGCGAATTTCGTGACCCATGCTTGAATTGGTGAACTTGAAGGTGGAGTTATGAAGTGCAACTGCTGAACATTTGGTGATTGTCGTTTTGTGACAAAGAAACTGACCACGCTAACCGATACGGAGCTAAAAGTACGTTGATCATAAATTTTTGTGTCGACCATCGTTTCTATGCTCGCTAAAGTACCATGCGTTCAGCTGCCGTAGACAGCAGCGATAGAGTTTCCTCTATGTTGGCAACAAAGATAAATATATACATCAATCTGGATACTCAACCATTTGCTTTGGGCCAGAGCTAAAAGTAGCGAATGTGGCAAAACAACCTTCATAAAAACGGCAATGGATGAGTTGCGATCTTGCATCTTAAAGGTTCTTGAATCGTGCTAGCACGCAGACGCTAATTAAGAGAGCTCAAGTATTCGTTCACTGAGCAACAGCTGATCAGTCGCGTACGTACATCACTGCGTTTTTGTGTCAGATGACGTACAGGGGGTATTAGCGAAGCCTTAAGACTGCTTTTTTCAGTTACATACTTGGTGGTTGCTGCAATATTACCGTAAACCTCTGCATTTATGAGTCTATACGTGATTGCCGATGTTCAAAAATAGGCCCTGGAAGGCGTGCCAGCCCCACCCATGCATGCGTGCATCTTTTTTGATACCTGATGCTCCTCAGATCTGAGCGCATGTTAAAAAACTCCAGGTGGTTCGAATTTCGTGAGCCCTCCACTACGGCGTCTCTCATAATCATATAGTGGTTTTGGGACGTTACACCACACATATCCATCAATCAATCAATCATACCTGATGCTTCCTCGAACATATAGGCTTGTTGGTCAAAAGCCGGATCTTGTATAGAAATCTGGCTTTTAGTGAAGCCTCATTCTAATTCATGTTGGCACATTTCATTATCGCCTTTCGTTGTTGCGTTTTATTGTTTTGTGTACCACCATTGTGGTTTACGTTAGCAACCGCAGGGTTGCGCTACTGAGCACGTTGGTGCAGGTTCAATTGGCGGCAAGGAGGAAATCAATAGTTTGGAATGACCAATCCGCAGTGCGATAGAAATAATGAAGGATGAAGGTAAAGCACACACATGCCAGGTTTGCGATTTATATCAAGTAAATCAATTATCTTTTGGTGCAACGGATAATTAGCACAAATGTAGAACGCTATACTTCCCATGACACCTATTCCCCACTGAAATCATCACCCTTCTCTTTCTATAGACTACGCTGGAAAGAGAAGGTTGCCTTCAACTCACTCTCTAAGGAATACGATGACAAGTAAGCCTAAGCTAAATTTAGAGAGAATGTGTCAGTCGAAGTTTCCAAGTACGTTTTTTTTTTGCTGATTGAATAACGCCCTTTGGTTTTTGTCGACATTGTTTCATGTAGGTGCAACTATTTTACAATTCGTCCCAAACGCCTTCACTAGCAGAGACAAAAATTAAATTTTACTTGAATGCTTATGAACTAAAGGTATATGAGATACAATTGTGTAGGTGCTGTTCGGTTAGCGCAACTCTGCAATAAGATAGATATTCTTGTTGCTTATTGAAATTGCGGTCTTGTCAATTGCAGAATGTTATTTTGATTTGCGTTTTTTATGTGCTTGGTGCTTTTCATGCGTGGGTTTTGTCGAATTTTGGTTTTGATGTAACCATAAAATTTAATTCTGAATCAGCTCTTGTGTATAGTCGTCTGTTCTCAAGTCATCAGTTTGTTTGGTTGTTGCCCTCTAATCAAATATTACAAGGTTTGGGCGCACATACTCGTTTATAACCAAAAGCAGTAGAAGCTTTTAGGCTTCACTAAGTGCTGAAACGCACTATATTGAGCAAAAACTCTTCATAATACGCCATATGCGGTAAAGTAGATGGAAGTTTTGAAAAGCATACCACCTGTTGCAGTGTCCCTGGAATGTCATGAAAGCTTTAAAATAACCCTGAAATGCTGTTATGACTGCTGCCTGTGGCAGTGACATACGTCAGGAGCCTTAAAGGGAACGAAAGCAACTAAGAGAGTAATGCACAAGAGAGGCGAGAAAAGAGAAACCCTCTGCGAAGACATTGAAAGCACACTATTCCAGTGCTGTCTGATAAGAGCCGTTATACGTCGTAATATATGACCATTTTCAGTTTCATGCCCTACAGTTTCCGAAACTTGGTTCCCTAGGAATGGCAAGTAAGCAAAATCACGCTAACATATGCATCTTATTCAGCGATGAAAATGCGTATATCTATGCCCACATACGCTCTTTCTTCAAAGATTTTGTAGAATCCGGATCTATTCCCTGAAGAAGTTCGTCTCTGGGCTGAATTCATCTAAAAACAAAAGGGTGTGAAAATTCAGGGAACGCTGACCGCCTTTTTTATTTTTTGTCAATCTCAATATTGCTGCTATCATTTGCAGCAATTGTTTATGCTTGCATTCATGCTTCAACAACCTCAATTTATTTTGTTGTGAAAATGTGAAACTGCGAGGTCAATGCATTTAGTACTGTCGAAAAATGTTTTCTTACATTCTGCAATGTCTAGTATGACAAGACGCAGAGCCTTTGTCTAGGAGGGTCTACCACGGTGAAACAGGAATCACGGTAATACGCGAGAGACCCAAAGCTCGCGGGTTGGAGTGTGGCTGCGGCAGCTGCAATTCATTGCAGACAAAATGCTAGAGCTCAATGCACTGTAGGATGTAAGCGCACGTTAAAGAAACCCAGGTTGCCGATATTTTCGGAGCTCACGACTACGGCGTGACAAGAAGTTCTATCGTGGCGATAGAACGTAAAACTCAAAATAATATTTTATTAATTGGCCAGGTGCGCACTGGTAACTGGAAGCACAGTATGACTGTCACACTGGCATGGTCACCCGCAATGATAGAATGACGCGAAACCGAATTTTTTTGCAAACGTAACCAAACAGCGTTAACAAACGCGCAGAAAGAACGTCCTCACACCGGCTTTTGTGCAAACTAATATATATCTTCTTTCTTTTGCTGCTTTGACTGTAACTGTAAACCAGGTGTTCTAGACAGTACGCATATCTTTATTCTTGTCTGCCAGGCCGCTTACGCTTATAAAAGAAAACATGGCGCTACGATCCTGTTTCACCACATCGAACACCAGGGGCAGTGCCTCACCTAAAGAGCCCTCATGGGATTAATATGTCAAGCACACCAGAGAGCCCGGTATAAGACATGCATACCCACCTCTTACGCAAATGGCCAACTCATTTCCGGATGTGCAATCTCATCACCTTAGTGACTAAGTCCTGTCAGCATGCACCTAAAAGCATTTAGTTCTTGTAGTGAAGAGAAACAGAATGCTCATTATTGCGGTGTTTTTCCGAAGCATAAACTTTTTTTTGTCTGAGCAGTCTCCAGTCCTTGCAAATTTCCACTATGTCTAATTACCAGACTAAGTGCAGCGTTTTAAGCATACTGATGTACCCATTAGTGCTAATGGGCCTTTCATAATTGGTCTGTTTTGTTCATCTTGTACCTCCATTTAATTCATTCGTGAACTCACTCAGAGAGTGTTTACTTGAATATTTGAAGGAACTATACTTATAGCCTCTCTTGACTGTAAAATATCAAGCACGACTGGCATGTGACCACATGTCCGCAAAATTGTTTGTAACGTAAGCATTTTTTCGATCTAAATTGGACACCAATCCAGGATATGCTCACGATCTAACGAACGTATGACGTTTAGGAGGTTGTTTCGCAGTAGTTGCGGTGTCAGTGTCGGTGTTGTTGTCATCATCTTTGTCAGTGGTGGCCTCATTTGTTATGAGTAAGAATCTTCTCCTGGAGCAGAAACTTGAGGAAGATGCAAAAAAAATATTGGGAATTTAGAGTTCTATCTATATTTGAACACAAACAGTCCGCAAGCAAGCAGTTTTAAAAAAAGTTTTTTTTTTCGTGAGGTGGGGCGAAAGCTTGCTGGGTATAGTGTTTGTGGCGTAAACTTTGAAACATAAACACAGGAAAGCAAATAAAAGACACATGTGCGTCAAATACAAACAGCTTACGGAAAGCAATGGCTGCAAGTAAAGAAAACTCCCGAGCATGCGCAGATATGTGAAGAAGTTACGATACATGTAATCCAGAAGTCTGTGTATTAAATAGGGTAAGTGATCTATATAGAACCATTGGTTTGTGGCTCACACAGGGGGAGCCCTTCTCTCTAATGTGACACGCTTCTACTAGCTCCCTCACTGTTTGACTCCTGCTATTGCGTATAATCTTCACATGCGGAAAAGCTGGCATACAGGATCACGGCTAAACATGCACCGTAAAATTATAACTATCATTATTTGCTCATTTTCCTCACCCGGTTACCACTGGTAGCTTTTTGGACTTCACCTGGTTTTATGTTGTCTCCGAGTTCACTGCCTGCCAATCATCAAGGCAGTGCAATGACGACGTAATTCTCATATCTTTACGACGTATCTTTACATCTCTCGTTTCGACAACGCCAGCACTGACGTCAATTTTCGTGTTTTGTGTGGCATTAAAGGCCTCCACCTTTGAAAGCCATAGATTTGGCTGTAAAATTGTAGTTACGAAACTTGTGAAGAGTAGTGGTATAACTAATGTTTCGTTTTTTTTGTAGATTCAGCCCTGTTTCAGGGCAGTTTTAGTTACCCTTAAATATGAAGTTTTTCCTACAAGTAGTATCGGAATGAATATTTCCAGTCATAAATAGATAAGTGTCCAATTTTGCCAAAGACACTGCAGTGCCCTCTGGTCTCAGTTGGGGGGATGAGGATTTTTAGTCCGAAAAAAGTTGCATGCCAAGCTGTATAAATGAGAAAGTAACGAAAAAAAACACGCCCTGCGATTTGCGAAATGTGTTTAAAGTGACTCGTTGAAAAATAAAACAGATTTTCGCGCCTGCTATTAACATCGGAACGAATTGTTTGCGGAAGAATAATTTGTGAGGCTGAAAGAAAACAAACACTGAGCAGAATCGTGAAACAGTCGGTAATAAAACTTATATGAACAGCTCGAGGAACGTATTACCAGCCAAACAGAAATACAGAAACGTTAGCCAGGTTGTTAGAGTGAATGGTAACCTATGCTAACGAAAACCGCAAAGGGGAATCAAAGAGAATAAAAAAGACTCACTGTAAGTTGGCAAAAATGGACGAAGAAACAAGAAGTGAAAAACATATTGCGACACTTCTGAGAGCCTATCTCCAAGCCCAGTTGTCCTTATAAAGCTGAATAGTGCTTTATTTGCTTTCTGCGCAAAACATGAACTTTTGTGTTTAGCAGTCAGCTTTTTTTTGAACTTGTGCTTTGGAACACCTGTTGTGAAAAAAATCAATAAAATGAAAATTTGCTACATGTAAGCAGTAAAGCAACAAAAGGCAGGGCAAATGTTAATACATGGGTTAGATGCAGAAAAAACGTAAAGCTAGTAGAAAAAATATTTTATTATGTCGTAGTATGCAAATAGTTACAAAAGGTGCCTGGGCCACAGATTTTATTTCTCACTCTCTAATGAACAAAAATGTACTTGGTACACATAAAAGTGCTCGGTGAATGTACTGAAGGTAGTATACTTTTCAAGAAATTCGTTAGCTACAGAAGAGGAAAGTTTCTTGTCTGCTGTTCTTTAGGTTGTTTCGTGGCCTCATGAATGAGGCGCACCGGAAGCTTTTACATCAGCCGAGTCTCATTAGAGTCTACTCTGCAGTGATAAAAACAAGCTTGACAAGCGCAACAGGACGTGCAATGCGAAATGAATATATATACCTCTCATCTCGCACTAGTGGCATACGTTTTCGAAAATTGTCTTCATTGCTAGAGCACACAAAACCCGAAATTCATTATTATAAATAAATAAGGCGAGGTATTCAAAGCAAATGTTTATTCAGTGGATCTTCATCCTTCCACTACTAATACACTTTGCGAGCTTCCTCCAAAACCACATGACAGAGTAATTCTGAGTTGTTTTTTTTTTTTCAAGCAATCGCCTTCTGATGGCAGTTCGAGATTAGTGAAGAGCAGATGCTAAGGACGAAAGGAAATGATTTGCTGGATGATGTCGCGTAAGACTTCCTGCGTTATATCTTCCTGCACTTTGTGATGCATATTTTCATTTTCTTGTGTGAGACATACTCGTCTAAGATGCCATTTACGGGCATTACAAACAAGAAGTTAGAAGCAATCATAAACTCTCCTGCCAGTCTTTATTGAGTCTATTTTCACGCGGTGCATCTAGATAATTTGAGATCTGCACCGCATTTTCGAATAAAAACATGCATGAATAGGAGCTGTAAGGATGAATACTGAAAGCTGTTTTATGGTGCGATGCAAAGAGTGCTTGATTAAGTCGTTACACATAAACAAACAAACTAACAAGCTCTGCCCCTAATCGGAAAGATACAGTCAACATCATTTGCGAAATTACTTTTCTTGACGGTGTATATATTATACGCCGACTTAACCTTTTTATGCAGATATCGCATTACACAGATTTCCCCATGGCATCAAAGAGTAGACAGATCTCTTAACTGTGCAAGTGAGTGACGAATTCAAGAGAGAAGCATGCGACAACATAGATTTATAATTATTTCATTTCAGCACAGCTGCATTTTCTTGACTCGCTGTTTACGCAAGATGAAGTCATTGTAAAGTTAAAATTTCACTGCAGCGAACAGTTTTTATTGCCGCTATTACGATATGTGCCCTTTCTCGATATCGCAATTTGCACTCACTAGAAATATCAAAAACATCCACCGGCATTACAGTTTAGCGGAATACTGTCATTGCAGAAAATAAGTAGCACAGGACCATATGCTGCTGTACCATAGTGTAATCATTGCGTTTCAGCTTTCGAGGACCCAATTCTCTGTCTTCGAATTCGTCCAGGACTTCCCTGAGGTGAAGCAACCCTTCTGTGCAGGATATAGTTGGGTGTCGCATTAGTGGATTCTGCGCATTTCGTATAGCAATGGGCGACACCGCAGTCTGTGACCACTGCGGCAGTGAAAAAATAGCTCAGCATATTATGTGTGGTTGTCCACAGTACTGTTCGCAAAGACAATGTTATGGCAGTGCATTCGATCAACTTGATGCGTAGACTTTATCGGAAGAAAACATCCTGTGCCTCACACTAGACTTATCGTCAGAAAAGAACACTTTGCAGACGCTATTTTTGCACTTTCTTTGTTCTTCCGGTTCCTCCAAACGCCTCCAACAGGAATGACCTGCATTACTGTGTAGGGGTCCTCTTTAAAACACACACACACACACACACACACACACACACACACACACACACACACACACACACACACGCACACACGCACACACACACATATTTGAAGGGAAGGCACGACAGGTCCGGGTATATTCTGTATTGAATGAACTTGCAGACAGCACATTTTAAAAGGAAATTGCATTTACTAACGTTTCGGCCGTGCCACTGCCGGAACGTTAGTAAGTAGAATTTTCTTTTCAAATGTGCTATCTGAAAGTTCAATGCAATATATATATATATATATATATATATATATATATATATATATATATATATATATATATATATATATATATATATGTATATATATATATACTATATATATACATATATATATATACATATATATATATATATATATATATATATATATATATATATATATCGTTTTGATACTTCTTTCTGCCCTTTGCAAGAACTGGATCATCCACCAGGTCAACCTACCTTGCCTTTTCCTTTTCATCTCTTTCTCTATCTGTGAGTTTTCAAGGTATTGTGAAAGCTTCTGTTCTTGGTGGGAATTAAGGAAATGTTTATGCCACCAACATATAGCGCTGACTAGAGTTTTTTTCCAATCTAGAGAATATAGCCTAATCTAAAAAAACTAGGGTGAGCAGGCCGCAAGAGGCAATTTAGTGCAGTTCGCATAAAAGAAATAATCATTGAGTCTGCCTGGCTTGCAAAGAGGAGATGCCTGGTTAAAATACACTGCTCAAGGATTAGTTATTAGCTTCAGCACGTGTCAAATCGTATCAGGGGGTCTAAAAATTTTGATTAAATAGATCCCACTATAACGGAGGCGGCGCGTACATAAAGGCTTCGTAGGTCCCACTGACCATCTCATGCTCATTGCGTCATGATCTATATTCAGAGACTTTATGACACTTTACACTAACCATTGCGTCCTGATTAGCTGCTTAGTAGCTGATGACGGAGTTCAATGTGCGGCGTCACCACTCACAATGTGCATGCGCAGCAGCTGGTCCAAGCGCTGTCAGAACACGGTCACATGGTAGCACGTTGCGCTCAGTGTAAGACGCTCGTCAAACGCCGTGGGCTCTCCTCTTTACACTGTCTCAGCAATCACGTGATGGCGTCGAGGAACAAGACGCTGCAGACGCGCGACGAACAAACGCGTTGTATTTTATTGGCAGCGCACTGGCACGCACTATACTCGGCTACACCTTTTCTTGGTACTGAAGGGAAAGCGACGGAGGACCGAGCTGCGGCACTGTAGCACTACGCGAAGTTGTCCGTTTTGGCGCACGTCTCGTAAGGCTGTGGAAATTGTCGGGAGCACACCGTGAGCGTTTCATGTAGACGCAGATGCCACTGAGCGTTTGAAGTGCACGTAAAAAAAAAATTGCCCGCAGCTTCCCTCGGGGGAACACTGAGGAGGATGCGGACCATATAATTGGTTAACGGGGTGTTAAAGTGCGACTTACTTGGGTCGATGGCTAAATTGGTTAACGTGGTTGTGAAATGGGGTGTTAAATTGCGACTTACTTGGGTCGATGGCTAAATTGGTTAACGTGGTTGTAGGAGGGGGTGTTAAATGAGTGAACACGTACACACGTATGCGAAAGGGCGGCGCTGGTCGAAGGGACGTCGATCATTGTGTTTGTGGATTCGTTGGAATTCATTTCACCGTGACCTTGGACGTCGACGCGCCGTACAAACCAACCGACGAGCGGCAACTGAGCGAGCGAGCGCTGACCTTGAGTATATATACAGCACGACGGCGCATGCACTGTCAGCTGTTGAATGTTCTCGAAGCGCGACGCCACATGCGCGTCCACTGGAGAATCAAGAGAATTGTAGATGTCGAACGCGGTGTGTAGAGGAGGAAGGGTGCACAGATGGTGGAGGAGTGAAGCGCGCGCGGTGTGTAGAGGAGGAAGGGATGCACAGATGGTGGAAGAGTGGGCGACGGCGCGACGGCGCATGCGCGCGCGTCAGCTGTCGAATGTTTGAGAAGCGGTGCGGACGGCGCGGACGGCGCACTACAAGGCGCGAGTATAAGATGCTTCCGCATCTAAAATTGGCAGATCTCACGTACTGTGGGAATCGATGATATGCGAAGCGCGAATGAGGAAGTGTGATAGGTCCCTTTAAAATCAGCACAGCGTTAAGAGGCGGAGGTAAATTATGCCGTATATGACTTCCATGTCATGATTATCATGTTTTGACGTTTCATTTCCTCGTCATCCATTAACGTCACTTGATACCAACTTATGGGGCTAGCAAAACGGCCACGAGCGTGCCATGAGCGTAGCATGTAGTCATATTTTACACAGCATCCACATTATGATTATCATATTTGGACGTCTCGTTTACATTCATCGTCCATTCACGTCACGTAATACAAAATTCGGTATATGTGAAACTAGTGAAATGGCTGCGAGAACGCTATGAGCGTAGCATGTAGTCAAGTTGCACATGAAACGCATATTATGACTATCTGGTTTTGACGTGTCATTTACCTTCGTCTTCTATTCACTTCCCGTGATCCCAAATTTGACACATGTGGAGCTAGTGCATCGGCACCGAGCGCGTCATGAAAGACCCAATATACTTTGACGCAACGTTGACGCACACGCAGGTTGGGCACAGTGACGCCACACTAGCAAAACGTGAGCACCCTGTAGGGTGACGCCAGGTGCCACCAGTGCGACCAGCGTCCGTCGGCGCAGCCCGGAGGTAAGCGGCGCGAAATGCAGCATGTCACATGTCGCATGACGACGTTACTTATGGCATCTTCGGCTGAGTTGCACTGGCATCGTGAAGGTGGAAAGGAAGTTACGTCAAACACCACCCGAGTTTCACACCTCGCTACGGGCCAGCCAAACGTGTAAACCACAAAACTCGAATCCGCTACAGGAGAGCTGTATGCGAGAGACGTCATTTAGCAGACGACAGTTTCTAACATCCTGTTTTACTAGCATTGAGACAGCAAACAACAGAAAAACAATGACAGACACTTTGCGAGAGGCTACGTGTCCAGTAAGTGCGCATTTGTTTTCCGGGTGGTTGTGCTGCATTGATTCTGTACCAACTCGACGAGGGTTATGGTAACTTTCGCATGGCCTTCGGTGTCCAGTGGAATCCTGGCAGCAAAAGTAGCCTTGTGCGAGTACGGTTGGAAGATGTAAGATTACGCACACTTTTTCTGTCCTGTCCGGCTGTGTTATGCGGCAGCGCCAGCTGTAAATTACGCTTGAAATGATGGAACGTAACCGCATCGTGTGCGTGGTCTTGCGGCACCGCACGCGTGGTGCTCAGTCAAACGAACGGCATGGCACGAGTGCACAGAAAACGCTACCGGTGCCGCCAGCTGAAGATGCCATTAGACAGCACCGCGTCTGCCTCTCTTCGTGACGCAGGGACGCCGTGTGCGCTCAAACGCGCATGCGTCAAAGCAAGGCAGCGTGGCGCGCACCTCCAGTACATGGCATGCAGATCCACAAGAAAGGTCAGTGGACTGATCCTTTGATCTGTATTAAGGAGATATCAGCGCCAGGCGTAGCATAATCGGCGTGACGCAATAGAATAAACGCCAGCGCGCACGCGCGCCGGTTCACGTCGAAGTGTATTGGCGCCTTGAGTGTGGCATGTAATAATGTTCTTGCGTGACACGCATCTCATAATTATTATGTTTGCACCAGTCACATGCCTTCGTCTTCGATTCGTGTGACGTAATACCAAATTTTGGCACTTGTGAAGGTAGCGAAACGGCGGCGAACGCATCTTGAGTGTGGGACGTAGTTATGTTGTTACTTGACACGCATGTCATGATCATCATGGTTAGACTTGTGATTTACCTATATCGACCGTTCGCGTCACATAATTTTTAATGTGGTTCATATGAAGCTAGCGAAACGGCCGCGAGCGCATTATGAACGTAGCTTGTAATCATGTTTCATGACACACATCTCATGATTATCATGTATGCACCGGTCACATAGCTTCGTCATTCTTTCACGTCCCGTAATACCGAATTAGGTTCATGAAAAGCTAGTGAAACGGCCCCGAGCGCAACATGAGCATGACATGTATGACGTGTAGTCATGTGGTTACATGATACGCATCTCATGATTATCATGTTTGCACCAGTCACATACCTTCGTCATCCATTCACGTCCTGTAGTACCGAATATCGGTATATGCAAAGCTAGCGAAACGGCCATAAGCACATCATGAGTGAGGCATGTAGTCATGTTACAGCATGTAGTCATGTTGTTACATGACACGCATGTCATGATTTTGATGTTAGGGTCTGTCGCTAGTGTTTGTCATGCAGTCATGTCATACCAAACCAGCTTTGCAGCATATCATGTGAATGAAACCACCGAAAGAGCAGCAAGACCATGACATGTAAATCATGACATTTATGACATACACGTCATTCTTTTCTTGTTATGACAAATCAGTTATGTTTGTCATACAGTCATGTTATAGCATACCAAGTTTGGTGTCGATAGCAATATCGAAACGACCAGGAGAGCTAAAAGTCGTAGGATGGTAGATAGATAGATAGATAGATAGATAGATAGATAGATAGATAGATAGATAGATAGATAGATAGATAGATAGACAGATAGATAGATAGATAGATAGATAGATAGATACGCTCAAAGTCGCTGAAGTTCGCCAAGAAATGCTTCGCTTTTAAAAGGCGGGACTTTCTCGCACGTTCAAAACCGCGAAGTCACACAAATAAATTGAGGTAAATATGACTATCTTAATGGTGGGAGCTGCGTCCTGTCTCAAATAGCTCCACGTATAAAGTAAGGGGGGAACTTTTATACTTAACGGTGAAAATATGGGCCCTGTTGTGGAAGTACATCACTGGCAGTAGGCTGCCCGCGATTTGGCTCTGTAGCCTTCGCTCCAATGCCAAGAAATGTTGTTGCCGAGTATAGCGCGTATGGGCCTATGTATGATGCGTAACAGGTTCTGGCCTCTCCCTCTTACATTCTTCGAGCAATCACTAGATGACCGCAGGCAACGAGAGGATGCAGACGCGCGATGAACCACCGTGCTCCCACATGGCACGGCGATGAATTCACGTGGCTTGCTCGAACGAGAGTTCGGGACAAGTTGCAGAAGCATATAGTGCAATGAATTCACGGTGTCTTTCACTTGCAAGGACGCGTTAACATCGGGGAAGGTGCTCAAAATGAACGGAACTTTAAGTCCTCCCATTCGCTGCTTCACATGCCCCACATGGTTCTCTTTAGTCGCAGATAATGCATAGATTTTTCTAAATGCGCCAAAAGGTGAACGTACTTTTAAAAGCGATTTTGCAGTCTCCTTTCTTAAGATGGAGATGCTGGAAGATTTGGCAAAATGTGAATCACACGATTGTCTCGCTATAGTAAAAATAAAAAAAAACGAAAAGGTGTTGCTTTGAAAACATTTTTGTTACAGTTCAATGCACAATTGTTTTATGTTTATTAAAACCTATCCGCCTTGTGATTACCGCCATAATTTAGAACAACTTGTACGAGATGGGTCAAAAGGCTTTGATATCAGTACGACTTAACATATCAGCTAGCATATCATCTGTCTTTGTTCAGGTCGCAGTGGAATAGAATGAAAAAAAACTTTATTTCAGTCATGCAGTACGCGCCTTTTAAGAGTCCCCTAGCTTGTAACCAATACTACAAAAATAAATAAAACTACGGAACTTGATCCACCTGTGGTGCTCTGCAGGTTAGCCCAAGCTTCACGGGCACATGTGTTTGTTCCGAGCTCACATTAGTATAGTCATCATTCGAAGTCTGTGCGGAGCGTGTAATAGAAACGTTGATAAAAACTGCTATGAGGCCAAGCATGGCATCCAGATCAGATGTGGGGCATTCGCGGCGGTTATCGAAGATGCAGCGCGTGCAAATACGTTAGCCCCGCTACTCAGCCAGTATTCCAACAGTGCAGCGACGCCAGCGGGGCTGTCGCGCTATCTATTTGCCAACTGCTTAGCACCTTCCACAAGGCGTGTTTTTGGGTGTTGTGGGTGTTTGTGGGTTGGTGGTTGTGGATGTTGTGGTTCAGGTTCTTCCGTTCCACCTGAGGCATGAAACTTTGCAGTGTCGAATGCAACAAGGGTGCACACGCAGCACCATCGAGAAGTTCGTTTTGCTTCTATCAAATATTGTAAATACATATACGGACAGGTCACCAGGAGTGCTCGAGTCATGGTGGTTACGCAGCTGTGGGTGTTACGTCATGAGCGCGGTGAAATTGAATGCGAGACATAGTACCCACGTGGTGATATAACTTTTTCGTGCTTGTGTGCATAGTCTACGCGATAGAGTTGACAGATGAATCGCTCCGCTCGTTGGCGTTGCGATGGGAGCACCATTCCGCGTCAAAGTCAAACGACGTGGTGGGTGGACCGGATCTTCGCCGTGGTGGTCTTTCAATGAAACTGATCGACGGGTGAAGTTGATTACAAACTCGTTCATTATGAGATGGCTCCGTTCAACTCGTGACTGTCATAGTGCCAGTAAGATTGTAAAGCTTTTCATGCGATGGGCACTGAGCAGCAGTTTTTTATGCAAAATAGCTAGGTCAGCTTGTAGTACATCTGCAAAGCTGGAGCAATAGAGAAGCTTCGAGTCAGGAGCTTCTTCCAGCTTTTGAAGTCGTTAGTCTGCTCAGTCTGTTCAATCTGCTTTCATGTTCAGACCGCATCAGCTTGGTCTTAATTTTGTTGATACTGATTAGCTATCGCTTGATGAACATGACATTAAAGTATTTCGTAATAGGTAAGGCTTTACCTAAGATGGCTAAGTTACCTCGGGTGAAATTAGCAAGGTCTCGAGTAGTGTAGAACTAATTTACACAGTGTAGTTAGTGTATTATTAGTAGAATGGAATCACCGAAGCTTTCCACAGCATGCTCGTAATTATAGTAGGGTTAACTAGCCTGCTTTGTAATAGCAGGTACAGTCCTAACTCGCCAAGTGTGCCGCCCAGCCAATTATCCAATCAGCTGGCGACAAGTTTTCTGGGAGATAGCATTTGACTAGGACAACAAAGAGGGCGTGCGCCAGCTAAGTAGCACACTAGAATGAATCAGGTGACCGTGAGTATTATACACGTGGTCTCAGGTTTATCTATAGTCGTGATGTCGTAAGGTGCTCCGCCTGCACTAAACTCAGAGGCCACCACGCTGATTTTACTAAAATATACATAATGCAGACATCGAACGCTTGTAAATGAATGGAATCAGCCCATGGCCTTAAAAATATGATCAGAAATAGTTTCTGACACTTTTCTAACATGGGTGTACCTCTGCACTATGTGAAACTACAAACAAATGAGAAGAGATGGCCCTAGTTTGAGAACATCGCCGCACATTTTCGACCACCCTTGACGTGTCACTCCGTGCCATCGTAACCAATCAAATGCAGAACGCGCTGAGCGATGTATTTGGCCCTTTCCCACTGTTGGCTCGTTCAAAAGGGGGAGTTTCCAGAGCTCAGAGAGATCCCGAGCTTAGCCAATCTCGGGCTACCCTGCATAGCACCCTTGAATTGATACTGCAGCGCTCCAGCAACCCTGACAACACCCATGAATGTGAGTGGGCTTGTGCCGGGAAACGAGTTGACAGAAAGTGCGGGTGGAGGACGACAGTTGTACTTAAGGAGAGGTCATTAAAACCAGAGAGGCCTTTTCTTTTGTGCTCGAGGTGGCTCCTTCCGGCCAAATTTATTGTGGCGCGTGAGGAGTGCACAGGAAATCTTTGTTCGTTCGATAATTTATTGCATCAAGAAACGAAGGTTCTTTGTCTACAAACTTCACTTGTCTAAGAACTTTCTTGTGCCCTACAGTGTCTTTGGAGAAAGAGCTTCAAATAAATAACACACACGTACTTGCTAACAAAGACGAGTCCTAAAAATAAATAGATTTCTTATATCAATGTCGATCCCTATGACACAATACATTGCCATGAGGAAATTGTAATACACAATATGCAGCAGGCAACGCTGACAAAGGTCTATACTTAATCAATATTTTATTAAGAGGAATGCTGCTTTTAACTCACCCTTCATCGAGACACTGTAACTCTGGTCACGTAGCCTTATGGTGGGGCGAGGTGCAAGTAGGGTGAAGAAGAGAGGGCTGTGCTTGCTGAGAGAGGCGGGGTTGAAGTTAGATGGAAAAAAATGAACCAATGGAACGATCGGCGATAGTGGTGGTGGTTAAGCTTGGTGGACAGCCCGTCAGAGCCCAGCCGTTAGCGAGAAAAAGGTGAGTGAGGGGCTCGGTGGGGTATAAAGGAGTTTGTCTGTTCTTCGAGAGTTCGCCCTTCCAGAATGCCTAAGGCTATTGTAATCCCAAAGAAGAAGCCGCCCAACGTAGACATTAGTATGGCAATGCTTGTCGAATTGAGGCCTCCGCTTCAGTACTTCGACAGCTTTTACTGAATGAATGTGACTGCATTTGTCATACTGCTTAGTGTTCGTGGGAGGGCAGGACAACATAGGGTTCACTCCAGCGGAAATCATACAAGTGTGGTTTTATTTTGCGCAATCCACAATATAAGGCCCACATTCATATTGTATTTTTTCTATTTTTTTACCTTCTCATGTTTACAAATGAATGGGTCTTTCTAATTTCAATATAGGAACGACGCCTCGTCATCACTATAACGCCTTATTTTCTACACATATGTTATCCTGTTTTACTATCGAACCTTTGCGATATGTGATTCAATAATAAAGCTTGAGCTTACTTATAGTCGGACAAGTTAAGCGCACTGGCTTCACGTGCTCTTTAAACGAGCAATTAACAAACTAGGGACAAATAAGTAATACATTCTGACTAGCGTATCCGGACGCATAAAACATGCGCATAGGTGAATATACGTTGCCCTTTATTATAACTTTCTCTGCTTGTATGTCGCTTTTTCACTGCAGTTCAAAGAATAAGGAGACTGCCAAGACATAGTGTCATATTACCCATATTGGAACCAAAAATAAAAAACTTGACCATATAACAAGACTTTCCCTGCATAATTTTGACATATATTTATATGTGCTATGAAGCGCCTTGCGGTAGGTACTTAATCATGTCTTCGTCAGTTTAATGCAAACTACTGAAGAAGGCAAGTGTTCACGATTGACGCTTTAAGTAACTTATGACTGCATTGCTGCCCTCTTTTTCATTGATATTACAACAGTGCAATAGGTCAAACAGAGGATCTGAAAGGTTCATTTTGAATGGCGATCACCTGACCAACTAAATACTTATTGCTAAATTATTTTACCTACAAAATGAACAACGAATGAATTTTTATATGTTTATTCTAATATTTATACAACTGTTGAAACAATCATCAGGAAACATGAACATCCAGCCATTTTACGAACTGTGGTTCTTTTGATATATGAAACAAGACTGCTGTGTACGTGATTCAGCTGTCATGAGCACTTGTGTTGCGGAAAGAAGAATATTCCGTAGCAATTAGTATAAAGAAAAAACGAATCAAAATAAAAGAGGCGAGGAAGCAAAAAAGGTGTATTTTTGGTGCAGCAATAAAAAGTATTACCTGAAAAACATGAAAAGCAGGTAAAAACATAAAACAAGCAGGTTTACTACAATTGTGCTGAGTGGTGACAGCCGAGCATAAATAATTGGAGAGTGACCGAGCTTTTACGTTAGGACGTTAAATACGCTAACCTATTAATGTAAATTGCTGCAGGGATTTACTGCTTAAGCTAGAAACTTGAGTATTCCTTTGGAAACAAGTTCCTACGAAGTGAAACACCAGAAAATGAAGCAGGTTTTCTCTTAAGAAAGTCCGAATATCTAGACTTCAAGAATTGCAAGACATTTACCACAATTTTTATGCCAACTTCGTCACTTCAAATTTAGGTGAATAAACATACGGAATTAAACGATTCATCATCATCATCGTCAGCCCGAATACGCCCACAGCAGGGTAAAAACCTTACCCATGATCCGCAATCAACTCCAGTTTTGTATTTTCTGCTACCATGTTAGACGTGGCACTTTTTTTTAATTTTCTCGGACCACCTAACTTGCTGCCTCCTCTTTGTGTGTTTCCCGTCTCCGGGAATCTGGTCAGTTGCCCCTAATGACCAGTGGTTAGCTTGCTTACGTCCTACGTGCCCATCTCATGTCCATTTCTTCTTTTTCATTCCAACACTGATGACCTTAACTCTGGTGTGTTCCCTAACCCACTTCGTTCTCTTCTTGTATCTTAAGGTCACACCAATGATTTTCCTTTCCTTGTGGCGTCGTCCTTTCGCTTGTGGCGTCGTCCTCAATTTAGGCCGAATCCTGTTTGTAAGCCGCCAGGTTTCTGTTCCGCAGGTAAACACCAGCAGGATGCATATATTATAAACATTCATCTTGAGGATTAATGGCACATTACCATTTATGATTTCAAAATGCTTGCAGAATATGATGCATCTCATCTATTTTTTTTAGTTATTTCACTCTCATGGTTTGGCTCCGCGGTTACTAGCTGTCCAAAGTAGACATATTCCTTTCCAACATCCGGCGTCTTTCAACCTATTTCAATGTGCTGTTTTCTGCCGCGAGTGTTGCACATTGCTTTATTTTTGTGCATATTAATTTTCAGACCCACTCCTCTGCTTGGCCTATCGAGTTCAGTAATCATAAGCTGCAATTCGTCTCCTGAAGGGCTCATCAAGGCAGTATGATCAGTAAATCGCCGGTTACTAACATATTCTTTATTAAATCTTATCCCTAACTCTTTCCAGCCTATAGCCCTGAAAGCCTCCACTAAACACCAGGTGTATAACATAGGAGACATTGTGTCTCCCTTCCTTACACCATTCTTTATAAGGATAATCTAACCTTGTTTCAGATTTATTACAGTAGTTAATGTAAAGTTCAACGATGTCTTGATTCCGTAGTGCCTACCCTATACTGCTAATGTCTCAGCTGCGTCAAACGCATTCCCATATTTTATGAAAGCTATGTATAGGAGCTGATTTTATTCCGTACATTTCTGAAATACGTGAATGATAGTAGCCTGCACGAAATGCTTCTTGGTCCTTCGGATGATTGAACTCGAATTTCGCCTCTTCTTCTATTAGCTACTGTTTTTGTTAGTAGTTTGCAGAGAACAGACAGCTGATTCTCCTTTAATTTTTCATGTTCTTCACGCCACCTTTCTTAAACATTATTATAATAGTAGCGTTATTCCAAGATTCTAGTACAGTTGCCGTCAAAAGGCACTTCGTATATAAGGAGGCCAGTTTTTCTAACACAATTTCTCCGCCATCTTTCAGCAGGTCCGTTCTTACCTTATTGTCACCCACACCTTTGCCTCTTTGCTTATATTCTAGGGCTTTCCTTACTTGCCCTTTGGTTACTGGTAGGATGTCGCATTCCTCTGGGCTATTACTTCTTACGATGTCATCCTAGTTGTTTCGGCTTCTGTACATCTCTCTCTATATAACTCTTCCACCACCTTAACTATCCTATTCACAATGGTTATGACATTGCCTTCTTTGTCTCGTAAAGCATACATTCAATTTTTGCCCATGCACAAGTTTGCCTTTGCAGCTTTAAGGTTTCTACCCCTTTTCAAAGCCCGCTGGTTTCTCTCCATGTCATACCTTCTGATGTCGGTGACCTTACGCGTATTCACTAACTTCGGAAGCTCCACCAGCTCCACTTTATCAACTGCTATTGAGGCTTTCAAGGTTTGTCGTTTTTAATTATTGAGATTTTTTGTCTGTCGTAATAGTTGGTCAGTGTCCAGTCTAAAGACTGTAACCTCCAACTTCAATTGAACTCTCTTTGATGAGACTAATATGATTATCGTTCATTATGTCAACAATAACGTCAATTGTTTTGTTTAGAGCCTCCAGTCTATTAGGAAGTGAAACTCTTGATTTCTGTACTTTCCCTCTCACTGCTAAGCTCGTTATTGGTGTTTTGCGTATCAGTTAAAGATTTTGCTTTTTGAATCTAGGTGAATACGAGCTCTTACCAATCTACGGTCACTGCATCGGATCTTGCCAAGTACTCCTGCTTCCTGTACAATGCCTAAGTGTGGACACAAAATGAAGTCAATTTCATTTTGACTTTCCCCATTAGGACTTCGCCTTTGCTGCAGGCACTTTCTATGCAAACATGGATTAGTTGCCAGAAAAAAACCAGTGGGGGGAAAGGTTCTTATACACACGGATATCCCTGGCAACATAGAGGAATATTATGGCGTCAGTGAGAGGGTGGTAAGTATCATTTAACAAAAGGTATATACAAGTTGAAGGTGGTAGAGGCCTACACAACCACGTCGAGCCATGATGACAATTTAGTTGAATGCTTCTATGCAGACATGAGTTCGGCATTATTAAAGTAAAGACACTGTATAATATTCTGATGGGCGACTTTCATGCTAAAGTGGATAAGAAACAGGCCGGAGACCATGCAGTGGAGAAATATGAAGTAGGCTCTAGAAACTCTAGAGGGCAGTTCAGAAGAAAATTTCTAGTTTGTTACCCTGCACTGGAGTAAGGTAAATGGGTATGGAAAGGTCTGTTGATTATAAGTTCCTTGAGACCTCAGATTGTTTCTTCAAGAATAAGCCAATGAGGAATGCTTGATTGCCACGCAAAACCCTAGGGCTTGATTCCTGCTGGGACAATGACGTTTATTATTTGCATTCGTCCGGTAAACGCTGCCTATGTCAGCTTTTTCTTAACGCGCTCAAGTGTTACAATAACCGATGTGTGTTTTCGCTATTTTTGGGTAGTTAAAAAGTGTCCAACATCTCTTGGCATATACCTGCCCCTATGTTTGTGCTACTGTTTTTTTGGAAAATGTTTGACGACGTGCGCAAGGGCATTAGACCATTATTCATACCATAATCAGCGAGTCGCATGTGTCAAACCATTCTACGCTCCCATACAAATTTCGGTTCACCCCAAGTTAAGGGGGTGATCATGAGAGCACCGAGACTTAGGCGGATGGATAGATAAATAGATAGGTAGATAGCAAGATAGATAGATAGATAGATAGATAGATAGATAGATAGATAGATAGATAGATAGATAGATAGATAGATAGATAGATAGATAGATAGATAGATAGATAGATAGATAGATAGATAGATAGATAGATAGATAGATGCGCTCACGACTGTTTCCCTAGCTTTACATGTACCAATTTCGTTATTATGTGACGCGAACGGACGACGAAGGTAAATAACACGTCCGAACATAATAATTATGACATGCGTGTCATGTAAAACATGATTACCTGCTACGCTCATAACGCACTCATGGCTGTCCCGCTAGCTTCACGTTTACCTAATTTTGGGTTGCGGGACGTAAATGGATGACGAAGTACATGACTGCTGCAAACATAATAATCATGACATGCGTATCATGTACGAATATGTTTAGGCATTACGCTGATAGCGCACTCACGTCCGTTTCACTAGTTTCACATATACTGAAATTGGTCATTCGTGACGTGAATGAACGACGACGGTAAATGACATGTCGAAACATTATATTCATGACATTCGTGTCATGTAAGACATGACTACATGCCATGCTCATAACGCGCTTGAGGCCATTTCACTAGCTTCACTCGTCACTTCACATGTAAATAGACGACGAAGGTAAATGACACGTTCAAACATAATCAAGACATGCGTGTTATATGTAAATCATGATTATATGCTGCCCAGCCGTGGTGGTCTAGTGGCTAAGGTACTGGGCTGCTAACCCGCATGTCGCGGGATCGAATCCTGGCTGTGGCGGCTGCATTTCCGATGGAGGCCGATATGTTGCAGGCCCGTGTGCTCAGATTTGGGCGCACGTTAAAGAACCGCAGGTGGTCGAAATTTCTGGAGCCCTCCACTACGGCGTCTCTCATAATCATATGGTGGTTTTGGGACGTTAACCACACATATCAATCAATTATGATTATATGCTACGTTCTTAGCGCACTCGCGGTCGTATCACTAGCTTCACATACACCACATTTGGTATTATGTGACGTGGATAAAGGTTGGAGGCAAATGACACGTCCAAACATGATAATCAAGACATGCGTTTTATTTAAAATATATCTATATACTACGCTCTTAGCAAGGTCGCGACTTTTGCGCTATCTTCACGTATACCAAATTCGGCATTGCGTGACGTGAATGAACAATGAACACAAATGCTGCGTGCAAACAGGTCATGACATGAAAGTCGTGTACGGTATATTTTACATCCGCCTCATAATGTTGCTCTGATTTTAAAGCAGCATATCAACCTTCCTCATTCGTGCTTCGCCTATTATCAATTCCCACTGTACGTGGGGTTTGCAAGTTTTTTTAGATATGTAGATGACTTTTTAGTAATTTCTAAAGCTGACCTTTCCTTTACAATCACTAACTCAGTGGGTGATGTTTTTTTCTGCTTTTAAAAACAATTCCAAGAGACTTTTGTTTTACGCATGGGCTTGTTGTTGGCAGGTGTTGCAATTTTTAGACTTCAGTCTTACTTTCTCAGAGACATTCATATGTCGGGCACATTGTCTGCGTTCAGGCAAAGTCCTTCTACCATTTAACTTCACAAAACGTTTTTGTGTCTATGTGAATGAGAGAAGCTTTGGTGAAATCTCGTTCGCATGGACTCCAGGAAAGTTTCAATAATCAGGTGACGCGGCTGCGTTTATCTGGCTTCCCTGGTTCAGTCGTTGTTGACAGTGCCAGAAACACTTCTTCAAAAACCGAAAGGATTGAAAAGAAACAAGCAGACGACGAAAAAAAAAAAGAGCCATGATGATGCCATACTTGCACAAGGCTGCTCACCAACCTAAGAACGCGGCTAAAAGGTACAAGGTACCTTTGGTTACCTAAGCACACCGCAAATTCGCTAACACGTGCCCACGAAATATTCTCACTCAAACCGAAAGGTATTATTTATTTATTTGCTTCTTTGTCGAATTTTCCCTCAATAACAACGCTTGTTTTTTGCTCAAAACCAGCCACGCCAACGCCGATTTTCACACCAGAATATCTCAAAAACAAGCTCTTTATGTTGTCTAGTCAAAATTTCCTAATATCCTTACGTTATCATTTCTAGAACATAAATAGCTTCAAATCTCGATTCTTTTATTAAAAAGATAATTAGACGGGCACAAGAACTCCATGCTACTTTGTAACTTATTCTGTGAACGGAGGCAGCTAACACACTATAAGGGCAAAGGTTACGCGGATCTTTTGCCCATGCAGTGATGTCATGGTTTCGTGCATTCTTTTAGCAATAAAAGACTACGCCTTGAAATAGTGGTATTCTAAGTGCAATAATGCGCAAGTGCCACGACATATCTGTCAATAATTGTAATTGATAGAGATGGGGAGTTTGGCCACCCCACTATACGAGCTCTAGAGAAAAGGCACTGGATCTGAAGACTTGACAGTAGCGCTGGTAGTTAAGCTGAGTAATGAATCAATATTGCGACAGACTCACAAGAGGTCTGCTGAAAGCCAGAAACAAATAATCAGCCTCACAGTGATACTCCGACCTAGTTCATAAGAGACGCCTCATGAACTGTGCTATGGACGCTGACCTAAGCATCTCTGCAAGAAAATCTAGTGGCACACAATGCTGCCAGAGCACACGTAGGGCCCTCACTACTACAAAGAATCAAACAGGAGTACGTTGATGTACTAAAAAACTTGGGGAAAAAGTCGAGAGTACTATGCAGGATCCTGTAAGAAGGTCATCATGAAAAAAGCCATCATCTAGAAAACATGAACCTGCCTCAAAGCTACTTTGAAGCGATATATGATTCACTTCCGCACATAACAAGAAACAGGTGCAAATACTACCGGGGTCAGGACCTGAGAGACAAGATATAGTGAGTAGTCGGGGTAACAAAGCTTTGGAGGTATGGTTTTCTAAACGTGGCAGCCCTACAATTTAGCGAAAAGTTCATTTCGCTTTTTTCTCTGTCTCCAGAACGTGCTCATTCTCCGTTTAGAGTAGTCGTTCTAGTTATAACATGTGCAGGTACTATTCACTGCCTAAAAATGCTTCAATAGAAAACAAATAATTGCCTTAAAAACCACCCTTTACACTGTTGCAATCTAAGTTCAGAAAAAAAAAGAAGACAACGACCCAGTGTAGCACGAAGCCACAAAAAAATTATATATAGCTTCGTGCTACACCAGGTGCTTGTCTTTTAAAGACGATAGTCTTTTTGGAGACCTTCGATGCAAAAATTTGAGTCTGTCTGTCTGTCTGACTGTCTGTCTGTACCTTTGTCTGTTTGTCCATCCCTAACTGTACCCTGAACGGCACCAAAGTTGTCAAACGATACTCCAAACGGCCCACCCCACCCGCAGCGCCCACCAATATTGCTCAAGATTCAGTGCTCATACTGGTAGTACTTCTGCGACTGTCAATTAAAAAGAAAATATTGTGCATATCTGAGTCACCATAACAACAAGTCAATATTTTGCATGTGTGTCTCTTACTAGAAAAGGCATACATAAGTAATTATAAGGACCGCTGCGTTTATCACGTTGCGCTGACTAGGCAACGCTTGCAGGATAAGGCAAGTGTTTCCAACGCCTTGCTAAGGACGACAGCCCCGCCGCGGTGGTCTAGTGGCTAAGGTACTCGGCTGCTGACCCGCAGGTTGTGAGTTCGAATTCCGGCTGCGGTGGGTGCATTTTCGATGGAGGTGGAAATGTTGCAGGCCCGTACGTGTGCTCAGATTTCGGTGCATGTTGAAGAACCCCAGGTGGTCTAAATTTCCGGAGCCCTTCACTACGGCGTCTCTCATAATCATATGGTGGTTTTGGGACGTAAACCCCACAAATCAATCGGCACGTTAAACCCCACATCTCACTTATTGCTAAGACGACACGGTGATGGCACCTCCCCGCCGCCTTGCGTTGTACACCTTATCACCTCCGACACGGGTGCGCAGGGCGCGCGCGCTTTGTTTTCCATGATAACTGCCAGATAGCGCTCATGTCTCACGTGTAACGTGACTTGATGCGCTTGTTTGCCTCCGCTGCATGCTCGAGGCATTCTAGCGCAGCGCCTTCAGTGTACCATTCACCGATTTTCTTGCGCAGAACATCAAATAAACGTTTTGATCACTCTCTTCCGACGCAAGACTATCGTCTTTCGACGACATTTACAGTGTAACATGCGCATGCAGGGCAAATTTCGTTTCCTTTCTTTAGTCTTTAGCCACTTTGTAAGCATCCGCAGAACTCATTTGCATTTTGAACCTAAGTGTATTTTCTTTACTTCCCCGTGCAGTGTAGCAAGTCAAGGCAGGTATTCAAGATGTGCTTCTGTTTTGTAATTGTCCACAAAAGGAATATTAATACAATGCGTGCGCTAATCAAATAATTATCAAATAAATTTCCGTGTGCAAAAAAATCGCTCGCAAATAAATTATATCGATAGCGGGAAAGTGTACTCAACGTATTTCGGTGCGTCTTTGCAATTTCTCCTCATTTGTGAGAGTCTCCTGAGTGCTCAGTTAACGATGTCTTTATGCTTGCCTGACATTACTAGAATGCGTACCAGAGTCATCAGGTGCATTCATAAGACGTGAGCGCACTGATGTCAACGAAATTTTTTCCTTTTATTTTCAACACTTACTGGGTCAATACGAGTAATGAATTTAACAGTATTCGTGTTATATACATCAGTTCAAATTTTAAAGGAATGATAAATTGATAAACCACTATCGCACTTTTTCTGAAGGTGATATTGATGCTGAAATAAACATACTATGAAGAAAATATTTGCAACGGATTCATTAGTTTCTTTTTGTAGAATTTTTGCTTGTGTGTATGTCAGGCGTCTGGCGTCTGCGCTCACAATACACATGCGCGACTCTCCTTCTTACCTCGAATAGCTGCGCATTGCTTTCTCCACTTCTTTCCAAACATTTGCTTGACTCACTCTCCCATTTCACATGTGCATCCTCTCATGTCTTTCCTCTCCTACACCTCCCTCTTCTGCCTGACAACGATGATGCAGGGAGTGTCTGCTACCTACGCTCTATCCCCCTCTCCTCTAGGCATTCGTCCCCGCGGCGTCTCGCAAAGCCGACGCAGGCAGTGTCTGCTAGCGAGTGTCTTGAATAAAAAAGCCGACTGTTTGCGCTGCACAACCACGATGCTCCTCATCACTCCATGGTCCGCTTCGGGGAGAAGGTGTAACTTTTTCTCCGTTATTTTACGGCTGGTCTTTATTATTATTGCTCATTTTTTAAAGCATTTTGATCGTGTGATAGCACTGTTTCGGTGTGAAAACACTAACATAACACAAATAAACGGGAACGATGTATTGGAACTCCGCCTTTTGCTCTGGACAGCACTCGAGCAAGGTGTCAGAGTCGTCGACGCTAACGACGACAAATTAATGACGCTCCCGCCTAAGTATAGCTCTTATGTGGAAGTCGTTCTCAGGAGTGGCGGCTGGGCCACAATGGCAGCCTTAGATTTATCGCCCAATAACTGCAGCTGCTGTGGTACTCGTATAATGAGTGTCGCTGCGGGTTTACTGAAGAGAATGCTCGGAATGGGTTGGCGGTCGAGTCACACTCCTTCGAAACTCTGTTCGTCCACATGGCCCGCCGCGCTGAACAAGGCGCGCAATTTGTGCACAGTGATGTTAAGTGGTGCTACCGAATATGTGACCGCTCCTTGCCCTGCCTTTTAATGTTGAGTAGAAAATTATTCTGAGCTTTTATCAGTGAAGCTGTTCTAGCTCTTCGTAGTTTATGCACTGTCACCAGAAAAGCATAATTCATAACTGACACACACTCTCTTTATCATTTTCATCATCATTACGATCGTCTTCGTTTGCTTCGCTCCGAAAACCCGAGCACCTGTTTTTCCGGTGCGTCAGGCCATAAGTCTCATAGGTGAACCCACTTCAGACCTGGCCAAGGGGTAGTTGATTTATGTTACAGAAGATATGACTATTGAGCCTGAATATTTTTGCACTGCCATTAGATTTGAGCAAGTGATGTACCATTGACGTTATACTGAAGCATCAGTTATAACACATGACACTCTGTATGTATGAAGTTGCTTCGAGAAGTTACCCAATGTACAGAGACTCGCTTCAACTCACTTCAAGATATCTGGAAACCCTTATGCACGCGTGCGCGAACTGATTATTTTCATACTAGAAATAATGGTGACGTTTGTGTTAGCCAAGCTCCTCTTGCCCTTGGTTGAAAAATTCTTCATAGTGCGAGCTCTTGCAGAGCCCTTTATTAAAAGCAATCATCATTTTACTTCTAGCAACGAGCAATTTCTTACCTCCTAAATTTCATAAGACTGTTACAGGATATCTGCTTATTTTTTACTAAGTACAGTAGAGGCTGTTTTCCTCAGATTTCCACCAGTTATTGTCCGTAGCCTTGTATTATTAAAAAGAAACTAATTACTGTAATTATGCTGATTACATTATAAAGTTCGACAGGGCAAAACGAGGACCGAAAGTTTTGCACCTATATAGTCTCTAATTTCAGAAATACATCACTGTAATATGGAACCCAGTAGTAAAGCGGGAACTATTTTAAGGTTTGTTTTCCAAAAATGTGATGTGTTCAAATGTTCACATCACCACATTGAAGACACTCTGGCGACACATGTGTATCGAAATACGTCTTTGTAATCTCTTACATTGTAGGAAGCATTCTATTCGTAAGCAGATGGAAGGAAGCGAGATAGCATTCGAGCTTTTTACTGTGAATAGAGGCAACACACAATTTAACGAACGTACTAGTCGTACAGAAAATCAAAACAAAATGCAAGAACGTAAGGCAAACGAAAATTCCTTCGCTGCACCAGCTTCATTCTTGGTTCAGCCGATAAATACACGTGCGCCTTTTCTGCCATATTCGAAGTTTGCTTACAGCTGTCTCGTACGTCGCAACTTTCCCAGATAGGTTCTATTTTCTCATGGCAGTGTTTGAATAACAGTTGAGGTGTGTGTTCAAAACATCATCATGTAGTAGCACACACGCTCCATGCAGCTGTATAGAACATGCTTGATAAGTCGACTAGCTCCACTTTGACTTGTACTTGATAGGGTGCTTCTTTCTATAGTCTAGCATTGACGATTGAGAGACCTCACCGGGTTTCCTCCCAAACTCTGTTCTCTCAGTTCGTCACGTAAAATGTGAGGCCCACGGGACGGCTTATGCTCTCCAATAGTAGAGTACCTACTCCACTAAATCGTTACCCACTTCTTCTAACCACCCCCCACCCCACCCGCGCAGCACAGCGTTTCGCAGCGGGAGCCAGGGCTCAACCATGCCCTCGGTGACCTATACCACGCATCCGCCTAAAGCCCGCTGTTTCTTTCTTATTGCTCCAGAAGGCAACACTGTCGCCGATATCATCGATGCTCTTGAAGCTGTAACCGGCCCTGCTGGAATCAAGTCCCTCCAACATATGGAAGATGTAAAGTTCAGTGCTGCCGCCTCAAACGAGACTGCAGCAATGAAATTGAAGAATCGAGGTGCCATCCTGCTGAACGGCGAGTCGGTATCCCTAGCCACCATAGGACCCGAAATTGTTCACGTATCTGTTTTTCGAGTTCCACTGTGGGTCGGATTTGCAGCGCTTGCCCCTGCTCTCTCGGTCTACGGACACGTGCAGCAAGTACACGAGCCAGCATTCAAGGGGCGCCCAGAAGTGGGTACAGACATCCGGGTGGCTCGTGTGGAAATAAAGAAGCCGCTACCTAAACTCATGTCAGTCCAAGGCCACACGTTGATGTACGACTACCGCGGCGTTAAAAAGGTGTGCTCTCGGTGCCGCTTAACAGGACACATCGGAAAAGACTGCGCCACCCCCAGATACTCACGTTCCAGTGTTTTTGGCGACACCACGGAGGGGTGTATGGAGCTTTGCTGGAGGTGCACAGAGAATCATGCCACAGTTGAGTGCGTAATACCACGATCTTTTGCGACAGCAGCAGCTGGTTATACAGTTGGCACCCAGTCATGTTTCGCGCCACAGACCCCTGAAAAAGAACAAGTACCTGTGCTAGAGCAAGCAAACGCGAGGCTTTCAAATTCGAATGAGAGGCTATCAGCCAAGTGAAAGTAAATAAAAATATGCTCACTAAGCTAACCAGCAGGCTGTCTTAACAGCCAACGCCTCAGCCAGTTGATCTCCCTGTGGGTGAAAACGTGGGGGACTCGAGAACCACAAAAAAGAGGGCAGTCATGGCAGAACACGTGGACGCCAACCAAACAACCATGTCAGATACGAAAGAGGTCCTTGACACGCTCTGCAAGGTAGTAGCCAATCTTAGCGAGCTTGGCATTCACAACACGCTCGAAGAAATAGCAGAAGCCCAAGAGAGAGCACAGTTTGCAAGGCTATCCCGAACAACGTCGGTGAGAATGATCCTGCAGGAGCTGGGCCAACCCCAATGGCCATTAGACGCAATTACAATGGTATCCCCAACAACCTCTGGCAGAATATTATGGTATCTCCTATACCACGAAACATGCATCCAGAACACAACGTCGGAAAAAGAGTAGCGAGGGCCAGGACTATACTTCGTCAAGTCTCAAACGAGGAACAAGGGGTCGTAATTGTTGACGCGGCTTCCTACGCCAATGGGAAATGTTTTGTGGCAGTGGTCGTCGATGGGGCTGGCCATGTCGTCAGCTCAGTGACAGTCAAGACGAAAGGCCCAATCATTGCGGAGCAGGCGGCCATCGCCTTAGCACTCAAGATAGATAACATTGAAGTTGTCTGCAGTGATTCCATGGCATCACTGCAGGCCTTCGCAAAAGGGATGGTCTCAGAACAAAGGCTGTGAGTACTACATGGCAAGAACATAAAGCATCGTCTTCTGAGTTGGTTCCCAGCTCACCTTGGACAAATCAACGACTCCCCTCCATATCTCAATGAAGCAGCACACGAGGCGGCACGAGCCCTCTCCAACCATGCCTCCCCGGGGATGCGTTCTACCGGTGAAGGGAATAACCGCGAAATTCTTACAACATATAACGAGCTCACTAAACCTTTCTACCTGTCTAGAAGGATTTTCCCTCACCTCACAAAAATCTAACTCGGCCTCAAGACTTACATTAAGACTTTTGCAAACGTGGATGTACCTTACTTTGAAAATGTTACACATCATGTACCCTAACCTATACCCAATTAATCTTTGCCCACATTGTGGGGAAATAGCTTCATTAGAACACATGCTCTGGCGGTGTCCAAATTCGCTCATTTATCGAACATCAACTCTGCCAGATGGGAGGCGGCAATCTACAGCTCGTCCTTGGCAGATGAGCTCTGGGCTGTCCACAAAGACCGTGAGGCGGCTGAGGAGCTCGACATCTCACTCCCCACGTGGGAACTGTCCGCAACACAGTGATCTGTATTTTAGAAGACTAAATAAAAGCTTTTACAATCCAACCGTGGAAAAGTGACTTTGTGTCTCCTTTTCGACACTTCTGAGAATCGGGACGGCTCACTGCTCTCCCATGGTTTAGTACAAAGTACTAAAAATCCTTGAACTTTTCTTTTCTTAAATAAAAAAACCATATTTTCCCTTAGTCGATGTGGCCTCATCAATTGTGAGGCTTACGGGACGGCTTTCAGCTATTTCATAGTAGAGTACAAAGTACTCTAAATCGGTAACTACTTTTTCTCTACACATACACGGAAGGCTTCAAAGGTTGTCTTATGATCAAATTCAGTGCGTTTAGTGTGGTGTAAGTTGAAGCATTAAAAGATATCTTTGGTACCAGCGTGTAAGTTATTTATAAGGCATTTCGCACATAGCAAGAGGGCCCAACAGCTCTAAAAGAAGAAGTAAGAAATACGCAACTCGTCAAGAATTACTAGGTCTTCAAGCAGGTCAGTTGGGTTGAGAGCTGGGCTAGTTGGTGAGACATCATTTAACCATATGGTGTAGTAGCGCAATTTTCACGGGGACGAAGAGGACAAGAACACACGACACTCGCTACAACACACGCTTCTTTTACGGCACTGGTACCAATGACCTTCAAGCAGGTCATTGGTACCAGTGCCGTAAAAGAAAGCTCTACCGCTAAACGTTTGCAACATAAATGTGCCTCCTCAAATCCAGATGAAGCCCCACAATATATTTCCTCGAATCAACTTTCGTTGTGTTGTTCCACTGTTTTTTCAACATTCTCCTGTCTACTTGTTTTTTTTTGTAATTACGTACATGCTTAAAGAAACTCACCAGATCACGTAAACAGGTGCCAACCGATTCCAGAGATGCCGCTGTTTTCATATGCTGCATGTTGGCGTCGTTGCGCAAGACCAACTCAATGGAACGACGTTGACTTTCGTTGATAACGCACGAAATATTTTTGTTATACACAAAGAGACACGCTAAAGTGCATTTCCGTGGTAGATGTCTCGTAAAGCAAGTTTCTAACGCTATGGTGTTTCGGAAGAAACACGGCTTTATCAAAAGAAGGCTGTTTCAGTGGTCATAACGAACTGCAAGGCTTTGAATGGAGGCCCACATATTAAAATGAGAGGAGTCAATTCAGCGCACTGCCACTGAGAGCGGTCAGGTTAAGCATGGCGTTGCCTTATGAGGGGCAGTGATGAAAGATTCATCTATACCTGCAGTACATGTAACACTCTTTCTACTGTGTTGTGTGTATTGAGTAGTAGGACCAAGAAAAATAGCAAGTAGTTGCCTCACTACACCGACAACAACAAAATAATTGTTATGCATCTTTTGGGGCATGTTCCCAAGGAATGCATAACAATAATTCTGTGGGAACAATACTAATACACCCCTGGCGAGATTTGCTCGCCTTGTATAACGTGGATTACCCAACCACTAGTGATTGTTTCTGTACCTAAGTGCGGACTACAGAATACGCTGTCCCACCAGAGCCGGAGTGGAGAAAAGAGAAAGTATTATTACCACCCTTTGTCACTGAGCCCGTGAAGTACCACACCAAACATTGTTATCTCTCAGAATAGACGATCGTGGTAGGTTCGCGTATGAACAAGACAGTACATAGGGAGCACTTACTTTTCTATGTTCCATAAACGAGGCCGTTGCACCCTTAAAACGAAAACACTTTTATCAGTGCCCGTTCTTCGGTTAAATGCGGCAGGGGCACCTTTAACATAAACACTTAGAAGCACGTTCTTTGGTTTGCGACAAACCGTGCAACATCTTTTTGGTAAGCATCTGGGTGGGGGACCAGGCGCGGAATTATAGCTTTAGCCACATCCCGCATGCAAACATCATCGACATGCTGACACTAAAATTCGCACAAATAAGTAATTGTAAATTGGCAGGAACATACGCAAAGCTTTCATAAGTAAACTTACTTCATAAAGTGCTACAGACATCTTGGAATCGTAATAATATTACTATCCAAGGTTCAAAGTCCCAACATCAGAATATGATTAGGAGAGAGGTCGTAGTGGAGGGCTCCGGAAATTTTGTTCTTTAACGTGCAGCGACATAACACAGAACACTCTTATCAATGCGCTGTCTTCTCTCATTCCGGAGACGTCGTAGATACCTGCATACAACTGGCCGACAGGTCCCTGCCGAGTGGTTAATGTTTGCAAGGGTCGTTTGTATAGGCCAATATGCGAAGTATGGTGTTTTGGCATAGTTACATTCTATTTCGATGACCCGGGTGATGTCGAAGTTGATGCGAAGGTTCATTTCCTGGCGGTGTTGCGTGAGCGTTTTGTGCTGCAGTAAACCCAGAACGCTGTTTTGGCTTTTACGTGCCTTACCGGAAAGATTTGTGTATTGCCTGTGTAACAGACATGGCAGTCAGAACTGACAACTACTGTTAAAAAGTCTTTGTGGCTGGTCTTTAGGCAAGGAAATAACCATTCATGTGTTGACGTGGGTTTCTGTGCCACCTATAGATACACTGCTTCGCTTCCATCTTGGCCAGTGGCTCACTAATTTTTGTGAATATGCGAGTGGTCAGAGGACAGCAATAGCAAAAGGTTAGCAGACCACATGTGGCCCAACGGCCACGGCTTTAAGAATCACTGTTGGAGCCCCGCATCCGTTATGCACGCAGCACTTCCATCAAGGAATAAAAACTTATTGCACTTGCGAGCACAAATCTTGATTGCTGATTTCCGCGAGGGCGTGACATCTAGACGCACGAACGTTCTTAAATAAAACCTCCCTCCCATGGAATACATACATTTTTTTTGTTTCATAAGAGTACTTACTTTTATTTAGGTCAATGGTGTTTGATTTGTTTCTGTTTTCTCATCTTTTTTTATTTCTCCCTATCCTGGGGACATCTTTAGCCTCTTCCATAAGGATAAGATAGGCCATAGTGCCCCTTTAGGCAACACTTTTCAGCTTTCTACCTCATATGGTCCTCTTGGTCTATGTGGTTTCTGTGTATACCAAACAAATAATACAGTAATGCCAGGTTCCTTTCCTTAATTTTTGTTATCGCCCCGTTACACCATGTTCAGCGCAAACCACGCCTACAGTGTTAAAGAAGCTGCGAGGCTGTAGTAGATTGTTTTGTTAAAGTTACGCCCACCTCGTGAACCTTTTAGGTTATTCAGGAACCTAGGTAGCCGCTACCAATAACACTTGAATGTTTGATAGCAAGTGTATAACTGCAGACACGCTTCGCCGCTTGTCGGTTGATCGACGGCCGACGCTCTGTCCGCCGCGATCTGTGCCAATGTCTTACTTTAACCTTTCTGGTTAATCTGGTACCAACGTGGCCGCTAGCAATAACGCTAAAAAGTTTGATGGCAAGTGTATAACTGCCGACACGCCTCGCCGCTTGTCGGTTGATCGACGGCCGACGCTCTATTCGCCGCTATCAGTGCCAGTGTCTTACCTTCCTTTTGCGTGGCCACACGTTCGGCCCGAACAGATTTGTTTAGAAACAATTTGTTTACAGCATGTAAAGAACACAAAGGCTTCATACCATTCCAGTAACAGGGCACATACACTTCGGCACATCTATACTTCACGACTAACGTCACTACGCTACAGTGAAGACATCTGCTCTAATATACATGACAACGTTGGCATATATGTACACAAGAACACAATGCGATATCCGCATACAATGGTATAACGATAAAATAGATCCAATGAAACACTATATGTAACAAATGAAATCATATAAAACAACTCAACGGGCGCTGTTTAGCACCAAGTCGGTCGAAAATTGAGTTGTATCCTTTCGTGTTCCACCTTGACGAAAGGGCACGACCAATGCCGCAGAAACTCTTGCTCCCCGAGGAAGAAAAGCTCCTCAGAGAGGAACGCGAGGATCTCTCGTCTCATTCTCCCCAATATCGGCCACAAAGCCCGCCGGCGGCAATTGGCAGCTACGGCCTCACATCGGTTTCTCCAAAGGCTGAACAGCCCCGCAACTATTAACAGAGCGGAGAAGCGGCTTCGCGGAAATCGGCCGTCGGACACGAAAGTTTGCACACCTTGTCCCCGAAAACCAGCATTAACCGCACGCCAAAAAAGGCGGGAAACCACACATTCAAACATCGCATGTCGATTGGTCTCTACCACGACGTAGTTGGGGCAAGTGGAAGAGCGAACAACCTGTCATCGCTGCAACCGATGTCGCGTGGAGAGCAAGCCCCAGCCAAACCTCCAGACAAACTCTCTGAGATGCCCTGGCAACACTGCGGCAGTTATTGGTTTCCAAGCGCGGTTCATTACAGATTGACGATGCTGGGGCACCAAGGGCCGTAGAAGGGCGGCCATTGTGTCCACTACTTTAGAATCGGCAACCTCTATCTCTGGGCACGTAACTTCCAAACGTCGTTGAAAAGCCAGAAAAGCTCGATACAAAGATGGTAACTCAGTTGATTGGGGACCTTGGTTTATTTGGCTATCCGGCAAAAAGACACGTAGTGATGGCCCCAGAGGGTAGCGAGCCAGTGTCTGAGCGGGCATTCCATCATTGCTTAGCATTCGTAATAGAGTGCGGAGGCACAATCTAGAAGCCGTGACGGAAACGTCGGGGAATGAAACCGCCTTGATCTCGTGGTTGAGCTAACGCTGGACGCGATAACAATTCTGTGCCACCAGACAAGAAAAAATGAACTGGCACAGCTTTGCACTTTCCTGCAGACATGGAGCGGTGGTTTAGCAGAATGGCAAAAGTACCAAAATTGCCCTAGGTACACCGATGGAGTTAAGTATCGGTGTTCCAAAAGGGGGAATGCAAAATACCTGGCTGCTTTGATATCACTTAGAAGAGTTTGTACAACGGATGACCAGATGCTATCTTGTATACCAAATGAGTGAAAGTAACTCCGAGTATTAAAATCTCAGGAGACCACTGTAAAGGCGACGTGATGTTGATACGACTGCTGGGGTTGCCAATGAAAAAATACTGGCTTTTAGAAAAGTTTAACCTTGCACCAAAGATAATTCCGAAATAATTGAATGTATCAGGAGCATGCTGCAGCGACTGTTCATTATGTACATATAGAGTGATATCATCTGCATATGCAGTGACCTTTACTTGAGTGTTACCGGGTAGAGGTAAGCCACGAATCTGCGGGTGATGTTCAATGGCCCTTAAGAAGGGTTCTAATGCAAGGATAAATACCACTGGGGAGAGGGGACACCCTTGACGGACCCCACGCGTGACTTAAAATGCATGACTCTCACGGGAATCTAAGTAAAGGGTACTTTCTGAATTAGTGTACATCGCGTGGATCAGGTCAATTAACTTATCCGGGAATTCTTATGCATGTAAAACATTTAGTATGTAGCCTTGTTCTATGAAATCAAAAGCCTTCCCTTGATCTAATGAAACCAACAGTCCTTTCGCACATCGGCTAGTGGTGTATTGAATGATGTCACGCGTTAACCACGTATAGGAGTGTATTTCTTGGCCCGGAACAGAACAGACCTGGTGGGGAGCAATTAATGTTGTAGAAATGGACTGATTCGGCGCACCAAAATGTTGGCCAAGAGCTCGTAATCTACATTGAGAAGGGTAATAGGGCGCCAATCTTCTGGTCGCGTGGACATTGGGTCTATCTTGGGAACTAGTGTTATACGGCCTTTGTGGAAAGAGGTTGGAAGTGTAATATCTTGGAAACACTTGCGAACGACGCGTGACATAGTTGGACCAATGATAGGCCAGAACTGTGTATAAAACTCTGCAGGGAGTCCATTAGGCCCTGGGGCCGATCCCTTTTTTATTGCGTCTAAAGCGCCCTTGATTTCGTCATCGGATGGCGGTGATAGCAGGATGTTATTTGACATGTTGGAATCATGAGGTAAATCTTTTAGCAGAGGATGCGAAAAAACGGATCCCGGGTAACAGACATTAGCACCAGATTGAGCTATTGACTGAAAGTGTTAAGTGAATTCCTAAAAGTTGCGCGTGCCCGCAGCAGCTGGGGCGGGAGAGTTCAGCGAGTGGGCAGGCGAGCCTGGTGGACGAAGCAGAGTTCTGTGTGCATACCTCAGCACCTCAGGTGCACACACGGTGCACGTCTACAGCGCCAAGCTGCAGCTGAGAGTAAAGAAGCACGCATAATACGTTGGTACCGTTCAACGAGCTCCTCTTGCCATGCCCGCATTACAGTGGAAGGACTGGGATCTCGAACGGCAATGCGTATCTTCTGGATTAACAATGACGCATCTTTCGACATACGGGTGCAAAGTCCTCTGCCCGACGCACTGCAATGATGGCGCCACTGTTCTTTGAGGCGATCCGAATCAGCTACATCCGCCCCAGTGAGCGATGCGCGTAACGCTCGGGATAATTTCTCCGTAGCCTGAGAGTCCTGGAGGACGCGGCAATCGAGACGCCATGGTCTGTGAATCGTTGGCGTCCCCGCTGGCAGGCGGAGAGAGAACATAACCGGCCGATGGTCGCTAATGTACACTAGTTTCGGTGGCAATGACATTACCCCGTGTCGTGAACGTAGGTAATGAGACTGGGGGATGCATACACGCGATGAATTCGGCTGCTCGACGCTGCTCGACGCCAAGTATAGGCATAATTACTGCCATGTACACATTGATGAATGTCATTTAATGCCTATTGCGGCACTAGACGTTCGAGTTCTCTGGCATTCCAGTTTGACCGGCCGCGACCAGTACCTCGAACGTCTGCGTGTGAGTCTAAGACACAATTGAAATCCCCTAAATGTACCACATGTTGAGAATTTAAAAGTAACGCGTCAAGAGATTGGAAAAACGCGTTTGAGTTCACGCGTGCCGCTGGGGCATACACGGCAACAAATTTTATTCTTAACGAAAAAAAAGGTGCAGTCGAAAGCCAGCACGCGTCCGAAGGCATCGAAGGAAACATGATAGTCATGTAAAAGACTCCGATTAAAAATAATGACTCCGACGCCAGTCGAACGCGTGCTGGCGTACGAAAAGAAACAATCTATATTGAACGCGCGCTTGTAAGCGAGTACATCAGACAGCTTGAAAAAAAGTGCCGCCATATCCACGAAGTGAATGATGATGAGTGGGCGAAGCTCCAGAGGTAAACCTGGTAAACCATGAATCCTCTGTACATTTTGCCCACTCGATTTTATTACATCGCTCTCCCTAGCGTACGTCGCCGCACTAAATCGAACGAATCGCCTTCAACCAATGACACGCGCCATATGTGACATCATTCCTATTTTATAAGATCTCGCGTCTTTTATCAACTACAAGTACCGCTTTCTAGTTTATAACATCTTGCATCTTTTCATCATCAGCTACAAGTACCACCATCTAGTAAACACTACAAGAACTAAACGAGAGGTGGCTACATACAGGAGACGGTACCGCCATCTAGTGAACACTGCAAGAACTAAACTAGAGGTGGCTACATACAGCGGGCGGTACCGCCATCTAGTGAACACTGCAAGAACTAAACTAGAGGTGGCTACATACAGGGGACGCCCAGCCCACGCCCTAAGGAGCTTCGCCCCTAAAAATTTGTTTCCTGAACGAACAGCAAATCACAGTGCACTGAACGCGCAAAAGCCAATACCTCAGCCTGTTTTTGTGGATTGCGGAAACCTTGTACGTTAAAAGTAATAACTTTTAGAGTAAGAGCCATGGGAAAAATGAAAACGTAGTATAGGATCACGCAAATGCAGGGGTACCTTTATCAGGTGTGGAAGCCGGTGCCCCACAAGTGGCTGAGTCATTTTTGCCGGCCAGGCGATCCACCGGAGGCTCGGGGCTTCCAGGATCACGTCGAAGTCCACAGGGGACTTCTGTCTCTGGTGGTGGCTTCTAAGTCAACGTTGGCGTTTGGAGTCCAGGTTCTTGAGCGAGGATGGTACAAAGGCGCCTCCACTGTTCTGGCTTATGTCACTGGGGCTGGTGTCTTCGACAATTTGTAGGGGCGCCTCACTCGCGGTGCTGTTGGAGTCCTCGTAGATGCAGGCGTCGTCGTCTTGAGATGTAGACTCCTCGATGACACCTGAACTTGTTGTCGACAGAGCAGCAACGCGAGGAGCCTCAGATGCAATATTTTCATCCGAGACGCCATCCTCACGAGGCGCTTCGTCTGATGAAGGCTTGGCCTGCGATTCCTCAAAAATGGCCATGGGACTCGCGGAACTTCAGTTTTCAGTACCTGGAGGGATTACTAGGTCCGGAATCGTTGGGGACGCAGTGGGCGTCTGGTGCAGCGTCGTGATTGGCGCACCTTGGTCGTGGTCGGTTACCGCGGCTCGCGTTGATGAATCGTCGCTCTTGTTCTTAGATGGCGTTCCTGGTTGAAGTGGAGGCAAATCCTTGGATGCCGCCTCGGAGTACGATGGCCTGATGGTGCAGGCCACTGTGGCATGCGGGTCCCCACAACGGCGACACGGCAGCGAGCAGCCTTTCCCGTCGTGGCCATAAACGCCGCACCTTCCACAAAACGGAGCTGTGCAGTTCATGCGGAACTGCCCACCATCTCCACATCGACGGCACACTTGCTGTATGCCTTTATAGTCACAGGTTACTCAATGTCCCACGACCTTGAGGTAGTTGGGCACCGGTGACGAAGCCTCCATTTACATGCTGACGTATCGCGTCCCGGTGGCCACGGTTAGGCGCGATCCCATGAGTCCTCTGGTGATGTGCAGCACCTTCCCGTAGGGAGAGAGTGCTTGTGCGAGGACTTCGCTGGGTACGTGGCATGGCAGGAACAGGACGGTCACTTGGGTCACTTGGGGACCCCGGGGTACGATGGCGACGCGCTCTCTTCGGATGATAAGGTGCGACGCGTCTACGATTTGGGCCAGTGCGGCCTCACTGTTGACGGTAACTTGGTAGTTCCGGCCTTTAAAGTGCTGAACGCAGTACACTTCTTCGATTCCTACTATTGAAGACGTCGCGTCAACGACGTCTTCGGGACTAGTCCCCTCGGGGACGACTACGTCGAAGGCTGGCACCTTCTTTGGGGACTGGCTTGCCATTACGGGCATCCACCAGCCTAGGGACGCCCTGAGACGCTAACGACGACAACGAGGCTATACGACAATCTTTGTTTGTCTTCCTATCTATCTGTCTCCCTGTCACACGATTGTAGCATGTGTGTTTGGAAAAAGATGTTAACGATTTAGAGTACCTGGTACTCTATCTACTGTGGGAGAGCAAAAAGCCATCCCTTGAGCCGGTACGATACCAATCTCTTAGGGTCTGTCACTTGTGTTCGTCATGGAATCATGTCATACCACACCAGTTTTGCAAGATGGTACGTGAAGGAAACCACCACAAGATCTGCAGGATCAAGAAACGTAAATCGTCACATTCATTACGGACATCTCAAGATTTTAATGTTATGACTAGTCCAATATGTTTTTCTTCGATGTGGAATCAGCTCCTTTTGTTCGCGTCACGGCTCCATGACAATAATAAACGAATAAGACATAAGTCATTGTCATTGTAATATTTCGGCTACTTCTTAGTAATTCACACAAGACAATTTTTGCATTGTCGAAGTGCAATGTCTTCGATTTTACTTCTGCCCCGCCGTGGTGGTCCAGTGGCTAAGGTACTCAGCTGCTGACCCGTGGGTCGCGGGATCGAATCCCGGCTGCGGTGGCAGCATTTCTGGTGGAGCTGAAATGGTTGCAGGCCCGTGTGCTCAGGTTTGGGTGCACGTTTTAGAACCCCAGGTGTTCGAAATTTCCGGAGCCCTCCACTACGGCGTCTCTCATAATCTTATGGTGGTTTTGGGTCATTTAACCCCACATAATAATTATTTCCTTTTTACTTTTTTTGTCCTGGTATCCTGTCATTTCTCACGACTTTTCAGACGTTTGTTTGTGGCCCCTGATAATGACATATACAGTGGCTGCAGGTATTTGGGCATTCACTGCAGTGCGGCGGTTCATCGCGTTGTGAAGCAAGCATTGCTCCTTTGAAGCTAGTAATGCTAAGAAATAACATTGTTGCTCATCTATTTTTGAGAAGTATTCATTCAGGTTCTATTTACAACCACCTTATATGGTTCTCGAAATGTTGCCATCCTACTTTATGAGTCACACTTTTTTTCCTATAGGAATGATATGAGAAGAATATTGTAATTGCGGGCTGTGATTCATCAACGTCGCTTTTCTTTTTCATTATAGTCTAGTTGGGCGCAGTATTCCTTCAACCAAGACTAAAGATAAGCCACAGGGCAGAGAACAGGTCTTTCATTTCATTTGTGCTCGTATATATACAGCAGCTCTCGGTCATTTGACAAACGCATGAAACAAATTATTCTCGCATAAAACGCATGAAGCAAAATCTTACCGGCATGAAACAAATTATTCAATGTGGAGAAAAGGAAACTGCATAATTTGATATTGCAAGGGCAATAAACCTCACGATTAAGACAATAAAGGCCCAATAACGACCGTGCATTATGGAAAAGAGCACCGGTAGGAAATCGTCGGTTAACCTGATAACAAGACACTGGCTGCCATTAGTTTTATTTCTTTGATCTCCACAGAATGCTTTAGACCGAGAAAACAAGCAACCTGAAAAGACATTGCTCCAAGAATTTCGATTGCTGCATTTGCAATAAAACTATTTTTATTTTATTTTTTAAGACTTTTTTTGCTTTCATGGAAAAAAGAGAAGAAACAATAAGAACTGGCAATGCCAACAGTTCCCATAGCCTTTCTCTATATTTCAGTGGCGGAAAACTCAAGAAAACTCAAGAAAATTCAAGAAAACGAAGCAGATGTCATTCATTCTGAGTTGATCATGGAATATTTTACAGCGCAACGGGTTAGATACGAACAGAGAAGGGACACAGAGTTGGCCAAACTGATACGTTTGGCGATAAGTTTGCCACGAAACAGTAAGCAACTCAAGTTGAAAGACGTATGCTTAACATTAGACGCTGGAATACTTGGTGGCGCGTTGCGGTAGTGCTAACGTTACGGTGCTCGGCTGCTGTCGCGGAAGGCGTGGGTTTGTTTCCTGACGCGACGATTGTTGTCATTTTAGGCAAAATGCTGAAGTGTATAATAATCCACGTCCGAGAACAGCAAACGTTGAAAACCACTAGAGCCCCCCAAAAAAGTAATAGGTCAGCAAACTTACCTAACGACCTACTCACTCATTCTCACTTAGACTCACATCGAGTCACGAGTTCCAGTCTGGGTGAGTCCGCGTGAGTAATACTGAGGAATCTCACTCCGAGTGAACCCGATGTTGAAAATGTAACAAATGCTGCCAGCCAGTGAACTTAGGAAAGAAGATCATGTTCGATCATGGCGACGATGGCTTCTGGCTGAGTTATTCCGCGCCTGTTAACGTGTTAGCGTCCACATAGGTTTTGGTGTCGAAAACCCACGTATGGACAAGCCTTCCCTCTACGCACGGCGGACAGACCTTTTACTCTCGCTTCACGTCGCGGGCGGTGAGGACTTGACGGAGTGTGGACGCGAAATCGACGTTGGGGCAACGATGTCACTCAGCAGTTATGCTCTCAATGGATCGTCTAAAAGGCAAGAAATCTGCACGACGCACGCAAAACGCAAAGATAATTCAGGAAGCACGCATCTTGCTTGACACCACTAGTGTCGACATTGCCAAGCTCACAGCTGTACAGCAGCAAATCTTCTCCAGTAACGACGAGCTCTCCCAGATAATGAGCAATACGAGCTTTATATCTCGACAGAACATATATAGGAGGAGTATTATGCTATAGCGGAGTATCAAGATGAAGCCGTCAGCATGCACGCCGAGCTACGTTGCCGAATCAGTCAGTTTGAACGCAAGCAGAACAGCCATGATCAATCTCACAGTACTAAATCAGACTCAACGGCTTTCAGAAACACAGCTCCCGCAAGATTCATGGCACACCGATTGCTGCAGCTACAGATTCCAAAGTTCCAAGGTGACATCTCACACTAGACAGGTTTCTGGGAGCAATTTGAGCAGTTCATTCGCCTCAATAACAACCTGAAGCCATCCACATAGTTTTACTACTTCAAAAGTCTTGTGTTTGGGGACGCAGCAGTAGCAATAGCGGGTTTTCTCACGGCTGAATCTTTCTACGCCGATGCCATGGGTATGTTGAAGGAAAGATTCGGGGATAAAACAACGACTATTCAGCACCATTTGACATCTTTGAGAAATCTACCAGCTGTGACAACCACCAATGACATCCCTGGGGTACGAAGATTGTACAATGCCACGCAAGTGAATTTTCGCTGCCTCGGAGCGCTGAACGTGCCGACATTGACGTATTCAGTCATGTTTGTCAACTACTTGCTACATGCTCTTCCGATGGACATGGGTCTTTCTTTCACGCGAGAAAAAAGGCACCGCGCCTTGGCACAGCCTTCCGGCGTACTTGCTGCTCGAACCTCCTCGTCAAGTGGGTGCAGTAGATGCGGCAGCAACGTTCGACGCGGAGCTTAACGACCTTTTACTCTTCATGTGGGTGGAGCTCGAAAGCAGAGAATAGCATGCAACCCCAAGTCGAAGTCCTGCAACGGACGAGCGCACTGACGAACTGAATGGTGATGTCCCTACGGCGTCGGTGATGCACATTGCATCTATCGCAAGGTTGCAGTGTTCCTTTTTCCGTACTGATCAGCATGGGAAGCGCAGCTGCAACGCGGCTCTTTCTCTTGAAGTCAAGAAAGAGCAGTTGCAAAAAGACAACCGGTGTTTTCGCTGCACATCAAAATACCACCGAGTGAATGAGTGCTGTGTCAAGCTTACCTGCAGTTTTTGCCATGTAATACGCTTACCTGCAGTTCTTGCCACGTAATACGCGCTTCCAGCATGTGCAACCCTGGTTACAAGAGGGCTTCGATGACCAAAGGAACTTCAGGAGGTGCCATAATGTGCATTTCTTCAAATGCTGTTTTCTCCTGGGAAGATGTTACATCCACTGGCCAACCACAAAGGGACAATGTGGTCTACTTTCCGACATTTAGCACTGAGTTGATCAACAATGACAAGAGCAAGTTCGTTCATGGTATTCTAGATGGATGTAGCTAGAGAACATTTATTCAAGAAGAGCTAGTCCGCAAGTTGAAACTTAAAGGGACAGACAACTGACATTTTTTGAGTCAGTTTTTTTCTGCGCGACAGAAAGCTTACCCTTCGTAGTGATCGCAGCTGCAGTAGTTAATCACAAGAGCTCTTAGTCATTTTATAAGCAGTATTGTTTTATCTGAAAGGCTCTGAACACGGTAGTGCCTTTTCATGTGGCAATGATGAGCGTTGATAAGAATGCCGGTAGCCTTACTGGTGGCTTATTCATGCTGTAGTTGTCCTTATTTTGCAGGATTTCCCGAAACTATGCTTAACCACGTTTATTCTGCGTTTTATAACTAATTTTGAAAATAAAGAGCCGCTACAATGAGCCAATGTGGCTCTATAGAGCTTCCCTGCTTTTGTATCGCGTCGCCAAGCCAAGTAATCGAAAACGGAACTGCGCATATGTCAGGCAAAGGCCGCGCCACTTTAAATACGTGCTACTAACGCAAGCTTATACGTATACTTTTATAAAATAATATATTTTGCTGTAAAGAATCGAACAATATTTCAGTACTAGTCAATGAATTGTTAACCGTGTACATTAAGACATGGCCACGTGACAGGGCATTCATGATAGCTTGTTTTGCCACCAGAGATGCCACAGGCCTTTTTTTGCACTTCCAATGCAGAAGTAAAAATAAAAATCCACTTCTCACGAGAAAATCCGCGTTGCTTTGAGTCACTACAAGGGACAATCTTTCTATCCATGCAGTCATCTCATTTCATGTTCTGGGCAGTTGGCGGTCCCTTTACAGTAATCTGCAAGCCATGTCTCGCGCTAAACACCTTCGGAAGCACTTCAACCTCAGCAATGCAAAAGCGCAACGTAGTGACACTGCAGCTTCGAAATCGGTACAACAGCGTTACGGTCAATGTAGAAGCAGTAGCTGTGCCTTTCATTTATCATGACGTAGCTCTGCCAACAGCTAACAGCGCATTTATTCAAGAATTAAGGAGACAAGGCAAGGTGCTCATGAATGACTACCAGCATAAAGACACACAAGACAACGGAATTGGTTTGACGGTAGGGTCAGACTATTTGTGGCAAGTAATCACCGGTGACATTGTCTGATGTACAGACGTACCAGGTTTAGTGGCAATGAAGACAATCTTTGGTTGGCCCATACAAGGACCTATTAGTCAGAATACCCTTGCTGTTTGTGAATCTCAACTCCTGGTCAGCGCCTTGCGTGTGGATGCAGCAGAAAAACAATTTGCAGCGGCAATCCTGCATTAATTTCCGAAACATCACTTGTTGAACATTATCGACTGCAGCCAATGCCCTTCAGATAAACCTCTATGTCAAAAGCAGACCTTTTATGTGTCTAGCGATGGTCACTCATTAGGACTAACCTATGTGGGCGACCACATTCATCGGAGCGACGACTTTGAAAAGCCAGTGACACGCGCTTTGTTTACATTGACAACAAAGCCTTTTCAACAAGGTTACCATAAATTGAACTGAAGAAGCGGTGAGGAGAGAGCACGTTCCCGATCATCGAAGGAGAGTTTCTCTATCGACGGCTTACGGCAAAGAGCCGGCCCTTTTGTCGAAAGACTTAAATCATATAACTGAAGACGATATTTATAGCGCGAGAAGAAAACGAAGACACAGAGACAAGAAGTACACGAAAGACACGAGAACTGTGTCTCTGTGTCATCGTTTTGTTCTCGCGCTCTAACTATCGTCATGCCATACCAACTAGCCCAAGCTGCCACACGTATAACTCAAGTTCAAAAGAGAGCAACTCCAAAATTAACCTCAAGAAACGGAAGACAAGCTCCTCGATGACCATCCCTTTCCTTTCGCTACGCGCTGTGTGCGTAATTGTCGGGAATTCAGTCCTATCTTATCCAGAACACTGCTCATATGACACATGAACTTCGCCACAGGCTCCCAGGCATTATTCTCTCAGGAAGCTAAGCTACCGTCATAGGCTACGGTATTGTCATCGGAAGAGATGGAGAAGGAAGTAATGAAGTGTCATGGCCTCCGCATAGGTATCCGAAGCTTTGCACCAGAATCGAAGGGGGTACTACGAATTTACTGTGCAACATGACCCGAAGAACCGATGTTTTTGAACACTGTCACGAATAAAGCATGTACATCCTGGTCATGATAAACTAGTGTGGTCATACTGCACCAAAGCACAAGCCCACTTTGTACTTCAAAGGCCCGTCCAACCTGCATGGACCAGACTTTTTTCGTGTCGCCTTCTGGACGGGGCAGGATGTTTAAAATATAAGAAACGCTGCCAGCCAGTGAAGGAGAAAAAGACAAAGAAAAGGCATACGCCAGGGGGCTTGCGAAGGCAAGCCCCCTGGCATATGCGTTCGTTATCTGCAATAGCGTATTCGTTCTCTGCAATAGGCTCAATTATCTACATAGTACAACAGGTGGTGTTACCGAGGTTGTGGTATCGTCTACAAGGATACTCCCTCACTGCATGCTAGAGCCAGTTGGCTGTAACGAAATGAATGCCTCAGAATATAGGTAACCTGCACACCTGCACAGTTGGAACATAGTTTTTCTGTGTCATGAACTTTCCATTATGTTGTTATTAGCACTTGTGTTGTGTTGTTCTGCGTCTCTGTTGTGTGTGTGTGTGTGTGTGTGTGTGTGTGTGTGTGTGTGTGTGTGTGTGTGTGTGTGTGTGTGTGTGTGTGTGTGTGTGTGTGTGTGTGTGTGTGTGTGTGGGTGTTACCGCGCTGCATTCCGATTTTCAGAAAACGATTGCTACTAAACTATTGAAGACTACTGACGACCTTGCGAAACGTCGACATTAACCAATACTAAAAAAGAAATTCCCGAATTAGTATTTCTTAAATATCTACACATGAGTGTGAACTGTGCCAGTTAATCCGTAACTCGGGGTTAGCTACATCATTGAAACGCTTCAGTTAGGCGTATGGATAATGACAACCAAAGAAGTTTTCTTTCACACTCCTCGTTATGAAAACTTTATTTCGCTACTCAATCAAATGAACATGCGGGAAAGGGATATTCTTCAAATAATAGATAGGTTAATTTGTTGAGCACGGCACTGTAGGGTTGCAGGCAGGCAGGCAGTCATTGCAGGCAGGCAGCATAACCATGCTACCCGTTTTAGCATAGGCGGGTGCACGAGAAGGTGAGGAGAGCGCCCGCACTCTGAATAAAACTTCGTCATAGCACTCTATTTCGATCGTTCAGAGATATCAGTGAGAGGTGAGAAGCGGACGGCGTATATATCAAGATCCTCTCCCCCACTGAATGTAGAATCCTGCGCATGCTGGTGCGTTTTAGCGTGTTCCTTTTAACTTATTTCTTTGTGCCAGTGAATTGAATGCAAATACTTACTCTTCAGCCCACATCCATAAAAATACTTGCCTCACCTAACAAGAACACGAAATATTCGCAAAGCATATTCTTAAATGTACTGCTTTGGCAAACGCCTAAAATATGAAGTCGTGAGAAGCGATGTATGATAAATCTCGACCCGTAGAACAAGAATGATTTAAATTGGTGCCTTGTTTTACTGCGAAGCTACCGTTCTTCTCCATAGCTCTGCAAAGGCAGTGAAGACCTCTAATGTAACAATCAATGCACTGCGCAATACAATGAAAAAATCACCCATGAACTCCGAGGGAGAAAAGCTCGTCTTCGCTTAAGTCGAACGAAGAAGCGAGGTTCCTTTTGTACAGCAATAAATGGGCAAGCGCATCGTCACAATGCAATAACATCTCAGAAGTGTCAAATCTTCAGGATCGCCCTGCTGGCATTTCGTCATTGGGGGAGATCGCGAATAGAACTAGGGCACAATTGGAGGAAGTGGAAAGAAAAATAAAAAGAGACGTTGCTAAACAAAGGAAGACCATCGTACATTTTCTTTTTTTGTCGATAGGTGGAGCTGTAGTACTGACAATGGCAGGGGCCTTTGTGTTCACAAATGGAGTTTTTCGTTCTCCGCAACCCCTCCCCTCCCACTCTCTAATGTCTCAACTTATATGTATATATTGTCGTCAAGCATGATTGGGTTATGGAAGAAAATAACGAAACTAACGTGAAGGAAACAATGCAGTACAGGGCCTCCTATATATTTATTGGATAAAGCACTGTGCAATGATATTGATGAATATAGCTTGTAGATCAATACTTTATCAATCGGTGAGTCTCTCTCGCGAGATTTTGAAGAAATCAGTTCTAGAAACAAAGTAAAGTTTTTCTGAAGATGTGAATAGCGATCACATTGTGGGGAATTTATACATTCACACAATGCAATACAAGAGACAGCAACATATGAGCGTCTAGCGAATTAAGTAACCATTGCAATGATGTGTACACTTCCGTTATTTATTCGGGAACTGCATATCACCTCTGTACCGAAGCTCTTTGCAGGTTTTGCACTGAGAGCTGCAATAATATGCGACCGCATCTAGATGATACTGGTAAAAAAATTCGGCTAATTCCACGCACCTTTCAGATAGCTGTTATACGACGCATACGTATGCAAAGAGACTGTTTTCTACTTTTTATTGAGCAAGACTGCATGAAGTGGCGCACAATATACGTACGAATCCACGCACACGCATGCGGTAAACAGCCAAAAAAGTTTTATATTAGCAGTTATTGTTTGCAGTTGCGTAACGATGCCAAATGCTACATGGATGTTAGAAACACCAGGAGCGTAAGCTGACATGAAGCACTAGTATTTGTGCTGGGGCTTACGAGGATGGCAGTTATCAACAGCAATACACAAACCGATTCTCGCAGATGACGCTTTGCTACAATCTACGTTAACACGACATGACGGCTGTATCGAGAGAGTACATATGTAACGTTCATAAAGTTTGATAGCCATTACTGCAATGCAACCAGATTTCATGTTTCATGAACATTTGGGCCCATTTGCGCATTATTTTTGAGACCTGGCATAGCTATGTGGTAAAAGACTTGATTGCCATGAAGAATTTTATGGTTCTATTTCAGCTGTGACGTCAATAGTTGTTCCTTGCATTTGTCCCGTGAACACTAACCATGTCAGCTTTAATCTTAACGCTCAATCATTAAAACTGCTCAAGTGTGTTCTCGCCCGTTGCTGGGTAGATATACAATGTCTCTAACGTGTGCCACATACCCGCATAAGAGTGGTACATACCCGTCCGGGTGTGTTCTACTGTTTTGTAAAAAGCGTTTGACGACGTACGCGACAAAATTGGGACTATAATCACGTCATGAGCAGCGCGTCATAATATTCAAACCAAACTACCCTCTTGTACTACTTTAGGAGTCATCATCATCAACATCAATATCATCATCATCAGCCTGACTACGTCCACTGCAGGACAATGGCCTCACCCATGTTCCGCCAGTCAACTCAGTCTTGTGCTTGCTGCTGCCAATTTATAACCGCCAACTTCTTTATCTAATCTGCCCACCTAACCTTCTGTCTCCCCCTTGGCCACTTGCCTTCTCTGGGAATCCATTTAGTTACCCTTAATGACCATTGGTAATCTTGTCTACGTGCTACACGCACAGTCCATGTCCAATTCTTCTTCTTGATTTCAACTATGATATCCTTAACCCCCGTTTGTTCCCTAATCCCCTCTGCTTTCTTCTTGTCTCTTAAGGTTACACCTGCAATATTCCTTTCCGTTGCTCGCTGCGTCGTCCTCAATTTAAGCTAAACTCTCTTTGTAAGTCTCCAGGTTTCTGCTCCGTGGCTAAGTACCGGCAAGATACAGCTGTTATATAACTTCCTTTTGAAGGATAGTGACAATCTACCTGTCATAATATGAGAGTGCTTGCCAAATGGGCTCCACCCCATTCTCAGTCTTCTAATTACTTCAATGTCGTGGTTCGGCTCCGCGGTTATTACCCGTCCTAAGTAGACATAGTCTTTTACAAATTGAAGTGCACTATTACCTATCCCGAAGCGCAGCTCTCTTCCGAGGTTGTTGTACATTACTTTCGTTTTCTGCAGATTAGTTTTAAGACCCACCTTTCTGCTCTTTTTGTCTAACTCCGTAATCATGAATTGCAATTCGTCTCCGGAGTTACTCAGCCATGCAATGTCATCGGCAAAGCGCAGGTTTCTAAGATACTCTCCATTAACTCTTATCTCTAACAGTTCCCTCTGAAAACATCCTGTAAGAACGCAATAAATAGCATTGGGGCGATTGTATCCCGCTGCCTTACACCCTTCTTGATTGGAATTCTGTTGCTTTCTTTATGAAGCACTATGGCAGCAGTTGATCCCCTGTAGATTCCTTCCAGGATGTTTATATATACTTCATCGATGCCCTGATTCCGCAGTGCCTGCATGACGGCCGATATTTGTACTGAATCAAACGCCTTCTCGTTGTCACTGAAGGCTATTTACAGTGGTTGGTTGTATTCTGAGCATTTCCGTATTACCTAATTGATACTATTAATGTGGTTGTTCTTGAGTAGCCTGTTCCAAATCCAGCTTGTTCCTTTGGTTGATTGAATCATAATGTTTTCTTAACTCTGTTAGCAAATACCTTTGTAAGTAGCTTGTATACTGCGGATAGCAAGCTGATCGGCCTGTAATTTTTCAAGTCCTTGTGATCTCCTTTCTTATGTATTAGGATGATGTTAGCAATCTTCCTAGACTCTGGTACTGTTCCTGTCAGAAGACACCTCGTAAACAGAGTGGCTCGTTTTTCTAACACAATGTGTCCTCCATCTTTCAGCAGATCTGATGTTACCCAATCCTCACCAGCAGTTTTGACTTTTTGCATGCTCTCCAAGGCTTTTCTGACTTCTATCATTTCTGGTGGAGTGTTATTTGGGTTACTGCTGATTCCTATAGTATTAAGGTCGTGGTTGTCCCGGCTACTGTACAGATCTCTGCAAAACTCCTCCGCTATTTTACCTACCCTATCAATATTGGTAGTTCTTTTGCCTTCTTTGTCCCTTAGTGCATACATATGATTTTTGTCTATCCCAAGTTGCCTCTTCACTGCTTTGACGCTCCCTCAGTTTTTCAGGGCGTGTTCGATTCTCTCCATGTTATACCTTCTTACATCAGATACCTTACGCATATTATTCAACTATGAAAGCTCTGCCAGTTCTATATTGTCTCTTGTACTTGAGGCTTTCATGCTGTAACGCTTCTTAATGAGATGCTTTGTTTCCTGGGAAAGCTTGCCAGTGTCCTGTCTTACTACCGTGCCTACAACTTCCACTGCACACTCCGCAATGATGTTCGTCGTATTATCATTTATTTTGTCTACGCTAGGGATGGTTTCCTCAATAAGAGCCTAGTACCTGTTCTGAAGCGAGACTCTGAATTCCTGTGCTTTCTCTCTCAGTGTCAGCTCATTGATTGGCTTCTTGCGTATCAGTTTTTGTCATTCCTTTGTCAAGTCTAGGCGAATTCGGGACCGCACCATTCTATGGTCACTGACTGCATCGTACCTTACCAACAACTTCCACACCCTGCATGATGCCTGGATGTGCTTTCATTATAAAGTCTATTTCGTCTTTTGGTGTACGCGAAGTAAATGGAGTGATCATGAGAGCACCCAGACGTAGGCTGCTAGACAGACAGACAGATAGATAGATAGATAGATAGATAGATAGATAGATAGATAGATAGATAGATAGATAGATAGAAAGATAGACAGATAGATAGATAGATAGATAGATAGATAGATAGATAGATAGATAGATAGATAGATAGATAGATAGATAGATAGATAGATAGATAGATAGATAGATAGATAGATAGATAGATAGATACGCAAAGAGACGCCAAAAGTGCTTGCAGTACGCAAAAAAGCTTTGAATTTAATAAAGTCCACTACAAATGTATTAATTCATTGTGGCCTTTCACCATTCTATTTCACTAGCCCCGTGAAGTGCAGCGTGACCACTTTCTAGTAACAGGTTTTCCTTGCAGAGTTTCTTTTTCATAATTTTCTCTGAATGAGCCTATTCCATTTCGTCAATCTTGCAAATCATAAAGTGGTAGGTATCGCCTTTCTAATGATTGAGAACCATAAAAATGCTGCCATGTCTTGCTTAGTTATCTCGAATCTAATGGGTGAAATAGACGGTAATATACAGCGAACATTGCTTTTCAGCACCTTGGATCAGATTATAGCTATATACTCCATGCGCAGTAAATGGCAATCTCAAACAACCCTGTGCTCGAATAAATACTTTAGGTCAAGGTTCGTGTCATTTCCAGAGCTTTGCTAGCGTTGCCCTGGCTGTTTGTTCATCGCGCGCAAAGATTGGCCGCTAAGTTTATCTGTGAAAATATTCAGGAACATCATCCCGACACACTGCAGTCATTATTATAATAAAAGAATCACAAGGTGGTTTGTTGTGCATTGTTAATTTTTGTGGAGAGGGGGCAGGGGCTGTTCATTGTTGATTTTTGGTCTATGCTTCATTCGCCATTCCCCACGTTCCTTTTCGTGGTCCACGACAACCATTCAGTCATCCAGCGAACGACGTTTGTTCACTTTTCTTACGCGTCTTTGCATTTATTAAGAGGCCCATTGCTATATTTAGTTACATGCGTTGGTGGCTTACGCTTTAAAACACCCTATGGTTAGAACAGGCTAAAACAAACAGCTTAGGCTGACCTCCCTGCCTTCTAATGAATTATTTCTCTCCGTCTGAATATATGTGGGGACAATCATATACAGTGCTGAGTAACGTCCCACATAATTTTCATCCTGGTGTAATGGTGGTATCTATTGTTTTGCTCATGGCTACAATTTGATTTTGGCTACTTGGCCAGGATTCGGCTATGTTTGTTTTGTTCACTTCGTTTGAACCCCATTGTCACTATTTTGGTGGCATCGATGCTCTTGTAGGTTTCAGACCATGTTGGCCCACACTTAATACTCAGCTTCATAATTTGAATTCGCCATGTGCATGACAAATAAAACAACAGTATGTACCCGGAAAGAATGATGACGAGTGGCCGAAGCTACGGAGATACATCGGTATACCATGAATTCCACTCGCAGCCGTTTCACACTTTCAAGGAGCCTGTCCTAGACTATTCTCGCGGCTTTATTAAAAACCTTCGGTTGCGCTACTCCCCACGTCACAGAGCATTCCCACATTGAGACCGTCAGGCCATCTCCAACCACCACATGGCGGGCCCCCCGGACAGCTCACACTTGATTGCAGTAAAACTGATAACTGGACGAGTATGCCTCCACATTTAATTTTTTAAGCGCACCCGGAAACCAAGGACAAGAAAGATGGACACATTATTGCCCTTGTGTCTCTATATTTCTTGTGCTTGCCTTCTGCGCGTGATAAAAAAAGTTCTAATACAGCTCATACTAGAGCCCTGGAATCAAGATGAATGATAGCAGATAGTCAGGTGGATTTGGTCTGTGCCTTGTAATGAGGGGCAACGTCAAAGCATGGGGTCTAGCTACGCTATCGAAGATTGTAGCACCGGGAGAGCTACTAGCTGTGGTAAGTGGCAAGATAAATATTGCCTCGTGAAGGTGGCATGAGATGCAGGCCCGCCTTCAATAATACAGGAATCACTAACTGCGCTACGTTTAACTTAGTATGAGGAAATGAAAAGTGTTCCCTGCCTAGATAAAATTACTAATTTGATTATGCGCAGTAGGTTTTTCTCGGTGCTCCACTACCGCGGGATTGTGGGATAGTTCACCGTGGCAGCGCAAAGCGAGACCCCGGGCCTTGAAGTGGTGTCTACACGTTGAGGTTCGAGAGGCGTGCGATGATGCATTCATTGTTGGTGGCCAACTACTTGCTGTTGTGATTGGCGATGCTTTTGTCATCGAGAGCTCGGCAGCCTTCATCACGCACGTTGACTGTCGTGACAATTATATTAGTTCGTTTTTGTAGGAATACCTGATAGGTATGTGGGCACTAGACCAACATTGACAGAAGAAAAGTGTTGGAATATCTCACAGTTTACAACCACAGATTGTATAGGTGTAGTTTACATCAAAAAGAAGCTATTTTATACAGTAAACTGTAGGTATACTTCATGTCACACGCGATACTCTCTGGAAGCTTCAATGAATGACAACAGATTACGACGGCGTGCGAAAATTTTATTATGTCGCTGATAAACCTTACTCGCCTTGATCCGCATAGCATGCCAAGTGAAGCGAGCACCTTCTCATGGAGAAAAGTGAGGCTCCAGGTATGGGAGTTTGTGTAACTTTAGGAGCTCGATTGACGTTTATCAGCTAAATGTTTTTTCATTTGCTCAAACTTTCGAATGAAAGTGTGAGCGAATAAAAAAAGACATTCCATCTCATAGCTTCAACGACAGTCTCGTAATAGAGGATAATTGTAAAAGATACTTATAACAGATATTACACAGTGTTTATTTCTATGTTGTCATCGCATTTATTCTTACTTTTTTCCGAATAGTATACAATTTACATGCTCCACACGAGACTAGAGCCTAATCACTGCGTGTCTTAACCCACTATGTGTCTTCTGCCGATATTTACCGTGACTTTGTTGCCAGGTGTGGAGCAGAAATCTTATCAATAACAAAATGTGGCATTAGCGAGCTATCGATGCTGGTTTACCCACTGTCATTCTTGTTATCTCTAAACAATTCGTTCTTACAACCTAACGTGCATAAGCTTGACTTCAGTCTTTCTATTGATCACTTTGTCGAGCTAGTCGGTTCCTCATGGAAGACAGAGGCTCAATATGGCCAGTGAAAATACTTTTGCTCAAGGTTTGTAAGTGCATGTATTTTGAGAGTGCGCAATAACTTTTAAGAAGTTCTTTCGTTTAATCAAATCGAACTAATACGCTGCTAACAACGCGTCTGCACTCAGTGCGATGAAGTCACCACATACGACCGAGGTGCATAAAATTCCCAGACCGAAATTCCCAGCCCAGTTTATGCGATGTAACAACTTTTACGTGTAGAATCATGAACAGCGTTGACAGTGTGTATAACTTCAGGAAAAGGTTGGATTTGCTGACAGTCTTCACGAAAGGCTTACGGGTTACGGTTATTTAGTTCTCGGTCTATGCAAGTCGGCGAAAAGGGAATTTGCGTGAATGAGATATATTTGCGTGAAGACGCAAGAGTAAGCGCGTGAACGAATTGCACTGAATTTGCTCTAGTGCGAGTTGTACACACGTGGAACAACTAGTTTAAACAACGATGCACTGAAAAGAATGGGTGACAATACATGTTTTGTTTAGAGTTCAACAGCTTTTTACGTAGGTGAATACATACTTTAACAGTACAATTGCACGCATTCATTTAAGCCCTGACACTTTGTCTGCCTTTTTGGTCTATATTAGCCATCTACACACGTCCATTATTCATCTGTCTCACAAAAGCTGAATCCTCAGCGTTCAAACATCACCGACTCCATTCACCAAATTATTCAGGTGTAGCGAAGTTTCCTGGCCTTTATGCATGCTTTTTTTTTACGATCGAAAAACCAAGTGTGTTTTAAGCTGCCACCGACCACGTACATTAAATTCTCTTATTTGTTTACCGCATGGTTCCGCCTGCGGCACAAACTTGCCGAAGCGTGAGAGCAGCGTGCTCGTTTCTCTAAGACGGCTTTCGCCATTAATGAGAGCGCCTTTAAAAACAGCGTACCTCGTCAATCACCGGTGGATCGCATAGCAGCGCACTTAGCGCCCGTCGAGTAATTTCCGTGTACGCTTACAGGTAACAAATGAGCGCTATACGGACATGCCATGCCAGCGTGTTTATAAGGCAGAGAGAGCGGAAACGTAAGTAGATTGAAAAGCGTGAGGGTATGACGCCAAGAAGCTGAGTAGCGTCCCAAGCCAACATATTTGGAAAATACTGGTATGTAGCGGTTCATTTTAACGGCTCCCATCTCATACTTCACTATTGAACCTGTATCACTTCATGATGCTGTAAAGTTATCAGTTTCTTAGGCGTTAAAAACGTGGTCTTGACTGATGACAGCGTAATGCGCCGAACTTCCGAAGAATAAAGGCAGCCTGTACTAAAATTGGTGTTCACTCGTGCTAACACCTGCGTGAAATGGGGGCATGAACGGCCTCCACTGCGGGTGCTTGAAAACGAACGAAGTGAACTGATTTATAACTCGTACCTCCCACGTAGTCACTTGCAGCTTCGCGGCGCTTAATTGATTATGCGCGTGGCAGCTGATAAATAAAGTGACAGTACAAAAAAATTGCCCGGAAGCAAACATGTATATTGACAAAACACCAGAACAAAAGATAAGTAAGGCTTATCTGAAACAAATCATCGCGTATGAGCTGACAATCAAGGAGGCCATAATCTGCTTTTTTTTCACTTTCCTGGGCTACCTACCCTCTGCAATTTCAGCAAGGTTTTGGCAGAGGCTGGTACAACAGGTGTCGCTAGAAGAAAAGCTACGAGATGAAGAGCAGTTTCACGACGTTTCAGCTAGGGAAGGGGGAATGCACTGAAGCATCGTAGAAAAAGCAGTTTATAAAAAAATGAAGGGTACAAATATACTAACGCGACTTTAGAAGGCATGGCGAATTCGCATTACTGTACGCCGGGTTTTCGCGAGTACGAGAAGGCCACCACAGATATCTGTAGCTCACAACAAGTTTCTCTTTAAAAAAAGCATGTCACTATCATAGTAATAAAATTACAACATTTGTATTTCTGCTTCCCTGTAGGTAATGACTGTAGGCAGCAAATGTCGCGGTAGTTAGGTTGCTACTAAAGACAACACGCATCAGGCGAAACAGTGATTCTGACCAATCCGAATAAAACTTTCTTGATCGTAATATTTCACGATTGTTGCTACACGGTCCAAACTAAGCTGAGTAGACACGGGTACAGATGTCGAACAAATCACAATGGTGAACTGGATCACATTTCACTGATTGCGAGCATCTTGGTGCTTATCAGCAGTGATTGCGTTTAACAGTGCCCTTCAGAGTCATTTGATCCGGATCGAGGATAATGTGGATCTCAACAACAGCAGAGAGGGACTAAGTGACACGCCGCTGAAGAATAACTCACCTGAGTGCGAAGCATCTGCATTTTTTACGCTTAACGCAGAAAAATTATCTCCGCCATTACCAACACCTTATCATTAACCAGCAATACAGTTTTTTTTTTAAGCAGGCACAAGCACCCCTCCCCTTTCATGTTCTTGAAAAAAGAAATCTCTTTGGGTACGCACGCTATAAACACATATGTTCTCGTCGCATCTTTGTAGCACCTCTTCTACTTACCCCGATCTATTAGCCCGAGGTGACGTGACTTCCAGCAGTCTACGTGTATGGATAGCAGAATTTCAGACACTGCCAAGCTCTGCAATATTAGTTGAGGTTCTTTTGTCTTTCTGTAGCTTTCTTATAACTGAAGATGCTTTACGTGAAAAATAATGTTTAATTATTTCTTGGTGACGCTAGTAAAGATGTGGACGTGTGTTTTAATTACGCATTGTTTCTATACGGAGTCCCACTATTTTTATACGGAGTGCCACTTTACCGAGCATGAATAAATTAAACCCTGTATGTGGCACTGTCCGCTGTGCAGTAAACATGAAGAAATCAATACAAAAATTGAACTATACCGTGCATATTTTGCGGTTTTTAGAGCAACTCAGCTGTACGTGAAATATTTGACATAAGGCTCACCAGATGTAATTAATGTGAAAATGCCCACTTTTTATGTTGACAGAGCTCCTCGGGTAATTATTTTGACTGAAGCGTCTTCTAGCTTTTAGATTTTTTATACTTTCAGAAGCTTTTGGGCTCTTATTCCACAAAGCAGTTCTAATGCACGTAGTGAAAGCATGCCATATGTGTATTTGAAATATGATTTCTATTTCTGATTTCAAAATGCGTTTCACTGTGATCGCGTTGATAATGGTAATAAATGCAACTAGTAAGGGTGGCCTACTGACCTTGTTGGTGTAGCATGTCCATAAAGGTAAGCGTGGTACACAATGAACGAGGACGGAACAGAGCACTTGTGTGTATTCTCTCTGTTCCATCATTGACAATCCATTGGCTCGCTTAAGCTTGTGAGCTACCCCGCCACGGTGGTCTGCAGTGGCTAACGTACTGGGCTGCTGACCCGCAGGTCGCGGGATTGAATCCCGGCTGCGGTGGCTGCAATTTAGATGGAGGCGAAAATGTCGTAGGCCGGTATGCTTAGATTTGAGTGCACGTTAAAGAACACAAGGTGATCGAAATTTCCAGAGTCTCGACAATGGTGTCTCTCATAATCTTACGATTGTTTTGGGACGTTAAATCCGACATATCAATGAACCTTTACAAATGAAATTGAAGATATTGCTACAGCCAGAAGTATTTTGCACGCAGTTCATCCGACAAAGCCCGTTACCATTGTTAGCGACATTTGACCGCGCTAACAGCTGCACAAAATAAGCCGAAGCACTAGGACCAAGTACGAACAAAGATTGATTCTCCCCCGTTTGCGTCAGGTATAGTTATTTAGTTAGCACTCGTTGATAGATAGTGCTTGTGTGTCGTCTCCATCTTTGTTTGTGTCTGTGTAACTTGCGCTAGAGATTGTCACTGACGCAGACCAGCCTGCCCTGACAGTCAGAATATTGTTAGCGAGTGCTTTTGTTCGCTGTAACCCATAATTTCTGTACTGGTCGCCTAATGAGAAACAACCAAGAGCCAGTGTTCTGCCCCAACAACTCATGACCTATGGCGCTAAAGATGATCTTTACATCCAGGAAAACGATAGATGTGTCTGTCTTTTTTTTCTCTTTGTGCAATGTATTTCGGCTACACACGCATCTAATCAATGTGTAGAAGGTAATAATTGTTACAGTGAATACATGATTTCTATTTATCGTTAAGTAAAAAGACAACTGAATTGCTTCCTTGCGTGCTTTTGAGGAAAGTGTCTCACATACCATTACCCACACTGACATACCTACTTGGCGTATTTCTTCGTCTTCTAAGCCTTGTTAGTAAGTTTGTTATCCCACATTAAAAAAAAATTTGATTTCTTCGAAAGTTTGGTCCCCAAGTCAGCAAGATTGTGGGGTAGACAAGATGTGTTGCTTTAGGACTCGCATTTTAGTAGATGTTGGCACTCCTCTATTATCCAGCTATTGCTTCTCACAGATAATAGAATTGATGAAAATTTAGGCAATGAAAAAAAAACTACATAAAATAGTGCCTATAGATAGTTTCTGTGAGTTAGTCAAAACCTTTGCGATTCATTTCAGCATAAAGTTTATTACAAAGTCCAGATGTCTTAATTCAACAAAATCGGTAGCCCAGAAAAAGTTTGCTCCTCGGCACACATTCACTATATCTTCAGAATCTGTCAGAATTATAACATTTCCCAGCTGCACAATTTTGGCAAAGCATTTTTCTTTGTGGTACTAAGGGCATATTATTTCAAAACTCTGCGCTTCCCAGCCTGCCTCATTCGGCTAAAAACCGCGAGGATTTTCCCGCAATGAACACAATACTGCACGTGCGCGTCTGGGTCTCCTCACTGCAGAAATTTGATCTGAACCAAAACATTAGAAAATCATGGTTGACTGTGTAATCAGTTTATCCTTGGCTGTTCAAAAGTTTTAGTACACATAATACAAATTTCCGTCGTTATCATAAGGAGTAAAATTGAGGGCAAATCCTGCGACACCTAAACTACATTGCGAATGACATGCCCCATTCATAATGGTAGCACATGTATCATTCATTATGCCGATTACATTAGGGATAGTGAAAGCGGCCCTTTTCTTCTTCGTTGATGTGCGTACTTCCATGAATAACTCAAGAGCAAGCAAATGGAAGGACTTAGAAGGGGGCAAATATGGTTAAAATAAATGAATCTTTGTATCCCAGGTTTCTTGTTTATTCGTTGTTTTTTCTTTGCAGCGGTGTAATGATAAACATGTATTTTCATGATATGTAGATGGCCACAAATAACGATCGATTATTCTAATATCTTTCCCCACAATGTAAAATGAGATATTTCACGCTTTTCCCTTCTTTTTTACCTTTTCTTTAGTCGCCGGGCACCAATTCAGCTACTATAGCGTTCAAAAGATCATTTCACGGAAATTACGGCGTCGGTGTCAGCGTCGTTTCTTGTGAGGGAAAAAATTCGGCAGATGCCACGTACCTGGGAATCTACATAATGCGAAGCATGCGGAGGAACGGTACCGGTGTTGGAATTTTTTTTATTGAGTGACCCGTTATGAAATGAAGCTAAATATATGTACAAAGGTTGCACGCACAGACATATGTTGAACAGTTGCAGATGTTTATATAACCAGTTTTTTGCACTTGCGCAACAATGCCGATTGGAACATGCGTATTAGCAACACCAGAAGCTGATATGAAGTGCTGATGTTCGGAAGGATGCTGGCCATGGACACGACTACTTAAGTAAACTTTAGTGCATGACTACTAAGCCCAATTGACGCATTTCCGATGGAGGCGGAAATGTCGAGGCCCGTGTGCTCAGATTTGGGTGCACGTTAAAGAACCCCAGGTGGTCAAAATTTCCGGAGCCCTCCACTACGGCGTCTCTCATAATCATATGGTGGTTTTGGGACGTTAAACCCCACAAATCAATCAAAGCCCAATTGACGTTAACCCGACGTGATAGCTGTATCAAAGGAGTAGATATGTAAAGTTTATAAGGAAGGAAGGAAGGAAAATAGGAGGAAAAAAACAGCGGGGAAGTTAACCAGTCAAAGGCAGACGGTTTGCTACCCTGCACATGGGAGGGGGATGGGGGAGATGAAAGATAGAGAGGAGAGAGGGAAGAGAGATAAACACAGCACATTCGGCAGCACACGCGCGCACACTCAGTCATAGTCCAGTCTCGTCTTTCGCGGTGTGTGACTTAGCTATTACAGTCGCTTGTTCAAGTTCGTGTCACGTAGGAATTTCGACAGAGCTTTCGTCGCCTTCTGTTGCATTGTCTTTTCTCGGGCACATGACCGAATAGTGTCCACAGACATTTGGCTGTTGTCGATGCGCGCAAAAGCGGACGCCAGTGACTGTCTCTGGATTTCATATAACGGACAGTCACACAGGATGTGGTGTAGCGTCTCTTCGCAATGACAGGCATCGCAGAGAGCGTTGTCGGCGATTCCTATGACAAATGAAAAAGATTTTGTAAATGCCACCCCCAGCCATAAACGATGAAGAAGGGTGCCTTCTCTTCGGTCGAGCCCAGTGGGCATGCGGAGAGCCATCAAAGTGGACAGGTGGTGTTGACGACACGACTCGTTGCTTGGCAGGCACAATAGTGCAAACGTGATTTTACGCGCAAGTCATCGAAGATTACTGGCAGCATCGGTCCGCGAAAGAGGTATGGCTTCTTTTCGTGTTCCTTCAAGAGCTGCCCGCGTGGCAGTATCGGCATGTTCGTTCCCTATGACGCCGCAGTGACGTGGCAGCCACTAAAAACGTCACATGGTGCCCTTTCTCGTGTGAAGTGTGAAAAAGGCATCCAATTTCGAGAATAAGCTGTTCGTACGGCCCGCGACACAGTGCTGAAAGCACAGACTGTAGGGCATTCCTTGAGTCGCTGAAAATCGACCATTGTAGCGGGGGTTCGTGATTGGCCACACAAAGTGCGGCGCGCAAAGCAGCTAGTTCCACTGCTGTAGATGCCTTGGAGTGGTCAGTCCTAAAGCTGATGGTAACACCTTTTGCTGGGACATTTACTGCACCCGAGGAACACTAGTGGTTTGTGGAGCCATTGGTATATATATATATATATATATATATATATATATATATATATATATATATATATATATATATATATATATATATATATATATATTGATGAGCAACACAATCAGCGCTCACACTATTTCCGTCGTCTCACCAGCACCTCCACCACTTGTGAGACGACGTCAGGTACGAAGGAGCGACCGTTTTATTGTCAACCCAGACGCGCGAGCCAGCAACCGAACAAGCAGCGAGCCGCTACGATGATGATGATCACGGTGCTTTGTATGCGCAGGTGAAAGTGAAAATGATGAGCAACACAATCAGCGCTCACAATATATATATATACAGTCTGAATATTTGTCGGGCCAAAGAAGAAGCGACAATTTTTCAGCACGGGCAATGAAAGTTCAGATTTCCTCCGGATTCCTAGTCATCTAAGATGCACTTTGGGTCCAATAAGACACCAAGGGGGTATTGATGGTTTAGATGTAGGAGTGAAGCCCAAGGAAAGTTTCTCGTTGTACTTCACAATCATTTTAGCGAACGATGCTTGGCGCCTCTCTGAAGGCAACAGTGCAAAGTGATGACAGGGGGCACGCGGAAAGTGTCTTATGTGCGTTCTCAGGACTTCTACAGCAACTTCGGTTTGTATTGGATAGTCACCAGTGATTGCAATTGTTGCCTCTGTTGACGTACATCTGGGCAGACCAATGCACTCTCTCAGTGATTGAGTTTGTACTGCTTGTAGACCACGGACGTTGGTCTTTCAGGTATTGCTCAGTACGGGCAAGCTGTATCTCAAGAAATTGAGAAACAGGGCTCTGTAGAGTTCCATCATTGCGTCTACTGACATCCCCCAACTCTTTCCTGCCAGGAACTTGAACAATTGCGAAATAGTGGTCAGGCGCTTTTTCATATAGGCCACATCCGGACTCCAACAGAGGTATCTACCAATAGGGATGCCCAGAAACCGGTGGGTGCTGGCATTAGAAATGGGTCGCCCACAGATTGAGATAACAAAAGGGGTGATTGCTTTGCGAGTGAAGGCCACAAGCGCGCATTTTTGTGGTGATATGTTGAGACCTTGTTTTAACAAGTACTTGGCAATCATAGTTGCTGCTCTTTGAAGCCGGGAACGTATCTGAGGACGTGTGATTGCCTAAATCCTGACACAGATGTCGTCTGCGTATATTGAGACCTTAATGGTACTTGACAAGTAATCAGCAAGGCCAATTAGTGCAAGATTGAATAGCGTCGGGCTAAGAACTCCGCCTTGAGGAACACACCTGGTAGTGTAGCGTCGCGTAGTTGGGCCATATTTTGTTAGCACAAAGATTGATGTTGCAGCCAGGTAACTCGAAATCTATCGAAAAACTCGACCACCAAGGCCAACCACCGCAAGAGCCCCCAAACTGGCTTCATTTAGTACATTATCATAAGCGCCTTTCACATTTAGAAACAAAGCTGTAGATAGTCGCTTACAAGATCTTTCGTGCTGAACGTACGAAACTAGATCAACGACATCGTCAATGGAAGAGTGGTCGTGTCAGAAACCAGCTGTGGAATTCGGATAAATCTTGTAGTATTCAAAATACCACTCAAGGCGGCCTAGTATCATCCTTTCCATTATCTTTCCGACGCAGCTGCCCAGTGCTGTTGGCCTGCATAGGGCGATCTCGAGTGGGCATTTGCCCTGCTGCAAGATGGGTACCAAGCGGCTTACTTTCCAGTCGTGAGGAACATTGCCATCCTGCCCCGAGATGTTGCAGCAGTTCTCTCCTCGCATGTTTCCAAGGTTGCGCAAGGCTCGCTACGAAATACGATCTGGACCCGGAGAAGTTTAACGCCTGCAGAGAGCTAGTGCCGCCTCGACCTCTTTCATTGTAAAAGGGAGGTCCATGTGGTAGTCACGTTAACGGGGGACGTCACCTCTCCCTGGAGAATCTGGACGAGTTGCTTGGTTGGCGATCTGCGCACAGATATCTTCTGCGACATCGACGTCGTGCCTCTTTTGAAATAGCGCGAGCACTTCGAATGGAAAAAGCTGTTCCGTAGGGTGACGCAGGCTTCGCACCGTTTTCGAAATTTGTGAGAGTGGGTTGCGAGGGTCTAGTGGCTGGGAAAACGTTGTCCTTCGTTCCGACGCTAATCTATTTATGTGACGCTGAATCTTCTTTTGCATTCTTATGGATGCCCTAAGATCGTGAATTTATTTTGTGCCCCAATACCAACGCTCAGCCCGGCGTCAAAGTGCTCGGAGTCGCTCCAACTCCAGGTCAAAGTCGTTTCGTGCGGAAGATATGGTCACCGTGCGAGGGGCGTTTCGCATTATGCTCTTAATTGTTTGCTCTAACCCAGATCGTAGGCCATAGCTGCAAGCATCTTCCATGTCAGATTTGAAGTTGGTCCAATGGACTGCTCGAATGGTCTTCCATGGGCCACAACTAGACAAGCCTTTGATGTTAAAGTAGATTGAAATGTGATAACTTCCTCGTTTCTCGTGTCTCAACATCTGGAAACCTTTTGACATATCTCGCGAGGGAGTTGGAGACAAAAGCAAGGTCGAGTCACCCCTTGAAGAAAAGTGGGGCTACCATCGTTCAGGAGAGTAAGGCCATAGTTTTAGGCGATGTTTACTAACCTGCGTCCTCTTGCATTTTTCCGCGTACTTCCCCATGCGTGGTGGTGTGCATTGAAATCACCTATGATGACCAATGGTGCAGAACATACTCTCAAAATATCCGCGATTCTGCTGGAATCGACATTATTCGATGGCGATATATAAACGCCTATGAGAGTAAACATGAGTTTCTTTTTTTCACAGTGGTCCAGACATCGTGATTGTCATCGTGAGGCGCAATTTGTTGTACAACATACGTCAGTTCACGACGAACAAATACAATGTTTTGCTGCACGCATCGTTTGTTGAAGACATGACAGCTTCGTACCCCGAAAGTCTTATTCGTTTCGACAAACTGGTTCACAAATGATGACTAGTGGAAACACGTTGGTATACACAAACTGACGAAAATCTAAAAGGCATGATTTCAGTCCTCTGGCGTTCTATTGGATGACAGATGCAGCTTTGACTTCTTTACGAAATGATGAGGTGTAGGTAGCCATCTTTCTACTTGAGAGATTCAAGCACTGGGCTTATGGCGTCTAATACTCCAAGTTCGCTTCGAGCAGATGCTGTCTTCATGTCGACTAACATCGCTCCGATGGCTTCCATGAGAGGACGCAGCACTGAGATCACTTGACGATCTGTTTAGACAATCTGTTCCATGGCTGAAGACGGCTCTGGTGTGGCCTCAACCTGCCGAGATTCCTAGGCAGAAGAGCAGGTCGTGAGCGTGGGCCATTCCTCCAGAGAAGGCGGCTTCTCCGCTTCTTTCCTAGAAGTGGTGGGTCCTTTAGCGGCGCTATTGAGTGAAACTACTAAAGAGTGGGAACTAGCATTTTGGAAATGTGACTTCTTTGAAGAATTTCGATGATGGTGACGTCGACACCGACGCTGGACTACTTTGGCTGCCTCCCTGTGTGTCGAGTTGTCTCGGGCCATTTGCGAACCGCGCGCTCCTTTTGAATTTGAAGACAGTCTTTCGACGAGGCAGAGTGAGGACCACTGCAGTTGGCGCATTTAGAGTAGTCGCCCGACTGGTGTTTTCGGCATGAGGTTCAGCACAACGGGGACACAGTCGTGAGTTGGGGCATACGCCCTTGACGTTTTCTAGCCTGAAGCACTGATGACACTAAAGTGGCTTTAGGATGAATGGTCGAACCGGATGTCAGAAATTTCCAACTTTAGCGGGGGACGGTATGCAGTCTCCTTTGAAAAACACTTTTACACAGCACGTATTTCCAAGGCGCCGCACTTGCGTAATGAAAGTTTCCTTGTTTTCAGGCTTGATGAGGGTAGGCAAGTAAACATTAGGAATAACAATGTCGGTGTCATAAATTACACCGCAACTGATTTATCACCTATCGGGATAAAGGGGCACATTTTAGTGCCGCCTAGCTCAGTCGTTTGCTGCAGCTGTCCTAGCGCACTCACATCGTGCACGTCTATGGCGAGAATATTCTTTCTTGGTTTTACTCTTACGTTCTTAACTTGATCTGGCACAGCGCATTCCAGAGCAACATAAAGGGCTTGCCTGTTCAGCAGTTGTAGGTTGCTTGAAGGATCTTGCGGCATGAACATGATGACGTGCAGTCAGCGCGCGGGTCTTGATTGTACAGTCACTGCACTTGCAGGAGCCAATGCTGATGTATTGACAGTCCTTCTCTTCGCCCTCTTACCATGGACAGGTATAAAGCTGTCATCGGATGTGTCGTCTTCCGACATGGAATACAGGTTGGTGTCTTAGGTGTCACTGTGGGAGCCAGCTCGCTTTCTTGTGGTTGACGGGTGCAAGGACCACCGACCAGGCGGGCCTCTGGCATGCTCCGCGGGCATCACCGCAAAACGGGGAGGCGAGGCACCTCGAAAAACCGATGGTTTCAATAAAACTACACAGTGCAGAAACAAGCGTTCTTCTAATGCGACACTTCTTTCTTCTAATGTTTATAAAATTGGGTAGGTGGCACGGAGGCCAATATTGACGTTTCACGAAGATTATCGCCTATTTCATAAGTAGTTTCGAGACCCGGTGTAGCTCTTCAGTAGTATGCTTCATTACAACGCAAAATTCTTGGGTTCTATTCCAGCTGGGACCCTGACATTTATTCTTTCAATTCGTCGCGTCGGCGCAACCAATGTCAGGTATTCCTTAACGCTCACGCGTTGAAATTGCTTATGTGTGTTCTCGTCGTTCCTCAATAGATACAGTGTCACTCCCCTTGGTACATACACGCATATCAGTGGCACACACTCCACGGGGGTATGTGCCACAGCCTGGTGGGAAGTGTTTGACGACGTACGCGACAGATATGTGACATTATTCATGCTTTGACGAGCACTTCATATTCGTCACAACATCTTACCCTCCCATGCTAATTTTGGCTCACGCCAAGTTTAGGGGGTTACCACGAGAGCACCCTAACGTAAGCGGCTAGATAGATACATAGTTAAATAGATACGCTCAAACTCGGCAAAGTTTGCTAACAAATGCTTCGCATTTAAAATAATCATCTTTTTGAAAAGTAGTTCCGAGACCTGGCGTAGATCTGCGGCAGAATTTTTGAATGCAAAGCAATATGCTTAGGTTCGATTCCTGCTGGGACACTGAAATTCATTATTTGCAATTATTGGGGGGTCAACGCTGATTACGTCCAGTTTTCCTTAACACTGACATTTATTCTATGCCATCATTGGGTCGACGCTACCGATGGCGCGTATATCTTTACGCTTACGCGTTAAAATTGCCTACGTGTGTTCTCGTCGTTTCTTGGTAAATACTTAGTGTGAATCACCTGTGGCACATACCCGCATACTAGCGGCACATACCAGCCCGTGGGTATGTGTCGCTGTCTGACGGGAATCGTTTGACGATGTACACGACAAGATTGTGAGATAATTCATGTCTTGACCAGCGCATCGTATTCGTCAAACCATCTCACCTTCCCATGCTGATTTTGGTTCACGCCAAGTTAAGGAGGTAACCACAAAAGCACCCAAACGTAAGCGGCTAGATAGATAGATAGATAGATAGATAGATAGATAGATAGATAGATAGATAGATAGATAGATAGATAGATAGATAGATAGATAGATAGATAGATAGATAGATAGATACATACATACATACGCTCAAAGTCGCTGAAGTTCGCTAAGAAATGCTTCGCAATTAAAACTGGGGCATTCTAGTGCTTCGCCTTAAAGAGTTCAAAGTGATGGCGAAATCTTCACTAATGAGTACTTCAAACACTTCGCGCATGAGATCTTTTCTAACTAGCTATGCACCCACAAGGCGTCGTAAAGTGTGCGCCTGTTACAGTGGCTGATTGGCTTGACACCATGAAATCATAATGAGAATTGCATTTTCTGACGCCCAATGGCAATGTACGGTTGTACCTCACATTGTTACTGCAATATTTTGTGTTCTATTGTTGCGATGTTTACAAAATGCGTGTGTTTGTAAAGCATGAAAGTTGCCTTTCTCTGCATTTCCAAGCAGTGTAAGTTATTTTCGTTGAATTCACAATCAGATGCGTGGCTGTGTGACAAAACTCCCAGTTCAATCCTTACCAGGGTCTATAACGTTCAATATTGGCGTATTTCTCAATTTTCCGGTCACGAACAAGATAATAATATTTTTTTTTTGCGCTCACAACCTACGACGCCGACACAAACATTGAAATTTCTTCAAAACAAGCTACTTAAAGCTATCGCGCTAATAAAAATTCTGGACGTGAGTACAGGTCAAACCCGGGTCTTTGGGTGGTAACCCTAGTGAATAAATAATTGCTACAATATCAAGATTGTAAACGTGAAGTCATGTTTCCCCGCTTTTGTTAATGGGATCTTGAGGAAATATATTTCAAGTTATTCAGGCATTATCATGTCGTAAACGACTTCCTCGCAATTAACAAAGAGGGAAGCACTGAACACATAAAATTGAAAGGAATATAACGTGAAAGTTGTCATTTGGCTCTTCGTAGAGCATCACTTACTAACACCATGTTGGGACAGTTAGCACATATTCATTTGATCAATGTGGTGCTAAGTTAAAAGTAAGAACATAAAGACAGCGTGTTGTGAGTGTTACTGGACTTTGCATTGCTATGAAATAAATTAAATGATTACAAGCTGATGGTGGAAGATGGTATATAGGTTCACAGGATGATCTGTTTTCATCAGCCTGTTCGAGCAATTGGACATCGGAAGAGCTACGTGCCAGCAAAGGTTAGACTACGCTAGGGGTGACAATACCTCGATCCATAAATATATTTGCAGACCCAACTTAAGAATTTTGAGAACAACCCTTCATTAAAGGAAGAAGGAGGAAGAAAGTTTAAGCGGAAAGACAGGAAGGTTAGCCAGTTCTTAGACCGGCTGGCTACCCTGTGCTGGGGAAAAGGGTGAGGGGAATGAAAGATGTTAAAAAGAAATGTTGCGAAGAGAAAGAGAATAACAAAAAAATTGCGATAGAGGAAAGGCAACATCAAAGAGTATAAGACACTAAAGTCTGTCTCTGAGGCCAGTTGTCCGCAAAAAGCGCAGCAAAGCTTTCAAAGCCTTCTGGGCTGAGGATGGGCTCGGCCAATGACCCAGAATCCTTTGTTCCGTTAAAGGTCGAACGTCTTCTATCCAGAGCTGCAGTGAGTTCTTGTCTTTGCGCGTTGAAATGGGTGCACTCATACAGAAGGTGCGCAATGGTTTCTTCGCAACTGCAGTAAGTGCATGTAGGAGAGCTGGCCATCCCAATGAGATAAGAGTATGCGTTCGTGAAGGCCACTCCAAGCCACAGGCGGCATAGAAGAGTCTCCTCAGCTTGAGATATCCTTGGGGGAAGACGAAGCTGCAGATCAGGATTCAAGTTATGCAGGCGCGCGTTTGTGAAGTCTGTTGAGTTCCACTGTACCAGTGTGAGGTCACGTGCAAGCGAACGAAGTCTTGTAGCTGCGTCTGTTCTTGAGAACGGGATGGCTGTGTATTGGGTACCATCGTGTGCAGATCTTGCAGCCTCATCAGCGCGGTCATAGCCATATATACCGCAATGACCTGGTATCCACTGATACACTATGCTGTGCTGTTTTTCGATTGCTTGGTGATGAGGAAGCCTTATTTCAGCTACTAACTGCTCATTACGTCATTCATTGGCGAAAGGGTAACGTAAGACATTGAAGAGATCCCTTCGAGTCCGAGGAGATAGACCAAATTCCCGAAGGTTCTTTCACTCTAAACTCCAGAGCTGCACGTATGGCCGCAAGTTCTGCAGCTGTCGACGACGTCAAATGCGATGTCATGAATTTAATTGTGATGTGCCTTGCGGGAATAACCACTGCCCCTGCAGAGCTTACTGAAGACTCCGAGCCATCCGTGTATATGTGGAGGCGTCCGTTGTGCTTCTCTTGCAGAAAAAGTAATGTGACCTGTTTCAGGGCTAGATGCGACGACTTTTTCTCATTTTGGATGCCAGGAATTGTAAGAAGGGCTTTGAGTGGGTATAGGCATTATAATAGTATCGGCGGCTGCGCTGCATGCGTGAAGTGCAATGGAAGCACTGCGCAATGCTGAGCTACAGTTGCGCTGAACGCTGAGTGAGGCCTGGAAGTTCGAAGTGAGGCGAGGTGATGAGATGGAAGCCTAGCGAAATCTCTTATGGGCATTCTCAAAGCGTCTACGCGGATGTATGCGTTGACTGGATAATCACGCGCAATGATTACTGTCGCTGCTGTAGACGCGCATCTCGGGAGGCATATTCTCAGGGCTTGGGCTTGGATCGACTGGAGGACGCGCAAGTTTGTTCTTCGGATCCCGCAAAGCACGGGCAAGCTGTATCGCACATAACCGAGGAACAGAACAGTGTAGAGTTGAAGCATTGCCCGTACTGATGCACCCCACGTTTTTCCAGCAAGAAACCTCAGTACGTGGGTGATCATGGTGAGTTTAGTTTTCATGGGGGCGATGTGAGGGCTCCAGGAGAGGTCGCGATCAACTATGACTCCGAGGAATCGGTGGGTCTTCACGTAGTTGATCGTGTGTCCGTTGATTTTAATAGCATATGGGCTCATAGCCTTATGCGTGAATGCTATAAGCGAGCATTTCTCTGATGACAGCTCTAGTCCCCGTTCTTCCAGGTACTTTGTCGCTATTGTAGCCGCTCTCTGAAGCCGGGCACGCAAATGAAGGCGTGTTACGCCTGACGCCCAGATGCAGATGTCATCTGCATATATTGATAGATGGACAGATTCTGGAAGTGCGTCAACCAGGCCGAGTAGCGCTAGATTGAAAAGTGTGAGGCTAAGAACACCGCCTTGAGGCACACCACGACGGTTGCAATGGTGCGTTGTTGTGCCATTCTCCGTCGGTACAAAGAAAGTTCTGCTTTTCAGATAGCTGTGGATCCAATGGTAAACCCGACCCCCTAATCCAACATTTTCCATGACATCCAGAATGGCTTCATGTGATACGTTATCGTATGCACCTTTCACGTCCAAGAACAACGCCGCAGATAAACGTTTCAGTCTTTTTTGATGCTGAACAGATGAGACCAGGTCTATACCATTATCAATTGCGGACCGCCCACGCCGAAAGCCCGTCATAGTATGAGGGTATACCTCGTGGTGCTCCAAGTACCACTCTAGGTGAGTCAAAGTCATCCTCTCCATCACTTTCCCAAAACAGCTGGTAAGCGCGATGGGGCGATAAGAGGTCAAGTGCAGAGGAGATTTACCTGGTTTAAGCACAGGGACGAGGCGGCTGGATTTCCATGAATGAGGAATAAATCCGCTGCTCCCACGAGTCGTTGTATACGGATAGAAGGGCCCGTCGAGCTGCTTCTCCGAGGTTGCAAAAAGCCATGTACGTGATCCCATCCGGACCAGGCGATGAAGATTGTTTGCATGCCGTCAAGGCCGCTTGTAGTTCCTCTAGAGAGAAAAAGGTGTCCATACTTGAATCTCTGGAAATTGAAGCGTTTTCTTGGTGGCGCGTGGTGCACGCGGACGCATGACCGGCAACTTTCATGCAGAAATCTCCTGCTACTTCAATTTCGGTGCGGCCTTGTTTGAGGGAAAGACACTTGAAGGGGCGATGTTGATATGGCGATGTTCGTAGGCCACGGACAATCCTTCATGTCTGCGTCAAAGGCTTGTGTGGATCTCAAAATTCGCACAGATGTTTCTAGCGGAAAGATTGAAGTGAAATGATTCGCCACTGAATTTTTTTTCTGTAGACGCCTTGCCTCCCTCAAGTCGTGAATGGACTTGGTGCGCCTATATCTTCTTTCTGCGCGACGACAGATCGCTCTGAGCCGTTCCAATTTCGCTTGATGTTTACAATATTCTGAAGTATGTTGAGTATAATAGGTCGCTTCTTGAGTAGCACCTCTAAGCATATGCTCGAGGGTGTCAAGAGGAGGCGCTTTATTTTCTTGACACCTCTTTTCCGTCAGTGACCTAAACTTTGTCCAGTCGATGCGAGTCGAAGTGTCGTAGTCGGGCGATTTTTCTAGGCCCTTGATCTTCAAATAAGTTGGTATGTGGTCGCTTCCATGAGTTTCATAGTCTGCGAACCACTTGACCTTTCCATTTAGGCTTTGTGACACAAATGTCAAGTCAAGGCAGCTGCTGTATGTTGTTCCCCGTAGAAACGTTGCGCTTCCGTCGTTTACACAAAGCGGCTGCTGCTTCAGAGCAAAGGAGAATACTTGCCTTCCGCGACAGTCTGTCTTCTGACTTCCCCATAGTGGGTGGTGAGCGTTGAAATCTCCGGTGATGATCCATGGTCCAGGTGTGGCTGTTAACAGTGCCCGTAGTCTTTGAGGTTTGAAATGGTTTGAAGGTGATATATATGCGCCTAAAGCGTGAAATTGAGTTCTCTACGTTTAACTGTCAAGCAGACATACTGGTTGTCATCGTGACGTGCTACACGGTGCTCGATATAGGTAAGGTCGCACCTGATATATACAATGACTTCACTCTGTTTGTTGCAGGTAGCGGACTTGAAGGCTTCGCACCTGGATAGTCGTATTGCATTGTGTAACATTGGCTCACAGATAACAATAATTGGAAACTGGTTTTAAGCACATATTGTCGGATATCAGAAATGCGGGGCTTGAGGCCTCGGGCATTCCACTGAAATATCGAAGCTCCTTTGACCTCTTTACGAAAGGCTTGCAGAGGCGGAGCCATGGTGCCTTTCCAGACTTGATAGCACCGGCTTCAGCGCATCCACTAACTGAAGTGCACTCTTTGCAGCCGGACTGTCAATGCTAGTGAGGAGCATACGAATGGTATTCATAAGGGTCTTTACCACGGCTACGATTTATTTGTCGCGACTATCACCACATTCTCGTTCCGAAGTGATTGTAGACAAGCGATGCGGTGGCTCCAATGGTGGGTCTATCGTTGGCAGCGCTGGCCATGCTTCAGGCGAACCGGTGGTGCTCTTGTCTTGCTTGGAGGATTTGTTGTCGGCATGTCTGGACGCTTGAGGTGGTATGCGGGTGGTCATTTGATGAGGTTCAATTTTTGCTTCAGCACTGGGTCTCCTCAGGGGCCTCCGACAATGCGACCGCTGGCGTCGTACTTGGGCAGCGGCCTCCCTGTGAGTTGAGCCATCCCGGATCATTTGCCTTAACACTTGCATTTCCTTTTTCATGATTGGGCAATCTTTTGACGATTATTCGTGTGGGGCATAACAGTTTCGACATTTTCGAAGTTCTGCCTGGCAAGCGTCTGCGCTATGTGATTCTGAACATAGCGAGCACACAGCCAGGTTTGTACAAACAGCACTGACATGTCCCAATCTATAACATTTCCGGCATTGAAGGAACTCTTCATTAAAATCAGCAAATGGCTTACGGCAAGGAGAAAATGTGTTATAGGTCATCTCATAAACAATTATGTTTCATTATGTGTTAAATGAACATATCAAAAAAGTCATTGGATCAACCGAGGCATAATTTATATGAAAACAAAATTAAGAGCCTGCATAAAAGATCACGTTGCCAGAAACACTGACAAAACATAATGTTTAGCTCAAGTTCAGTTTGGCTAAATATAAGCAAACATTTCTTTAGAAAACCTAAGTTATTTCCCAAGATGTCAGCATAAATCTTGGTGTTATTTTAGCGACAGAAAAAAAACAGTTCATGATACAATTGTGATAGTGACATTAAAAGGCAGAAAGAGATGACAGCGAACTATATAAATATTTTTACCTTTGTTTACGTTCATTATGAATAAGCAAGGAACGAAAAATCCTTATGAATTACCATTACGCTGCAATACAAACGCTTCAAAAAGCTAGGGAAAGGTGTTGTTGTCACTCATATAGATGAGAAAAAATTGATCTGTGTAGACAATCTTTCTACTTCATTTCTCAAGTTATACGTGCAATTGGTGTCACATTATCTAACTATATTATTTTAAAAACTTACAGAATGAACTCTCTAGCCCCACTATTGTCTTTCTCATAATAATGATATTAGTAGCGTGGTGCAACAAAATTTTCAATTTAAGTGTTACACAGAACTCTCTAAGCTCTCCACCTTGTAAAGCTAAAGTATATAATTGCTCAGGGACAGAGAAAATGACAAAATATTATTTTTAATCCGCATTTGAACTCATGAACGAAAACCACGTTTTTGATTCATTTTCATACAGCGTTGGTGGACACTTGTATGCAAATTAGCACACGTTGAAGTTTCTCTGGGTAACAATTACATGAAAATTCACATCGAACGAACATATAGATAACATCGGCCCGGCAGCTTTCGAAAGTTACAGATGTTGGGTAAAAACCTATAGCATGCATCACGCCACGTAAACCAGAACGCATATATCACCTTACGACCACACTATAGAATACTCAGCAGCTTTTCAAAGCCCATAAAGAGTGGCGCTTATGAGAAATATGAAAACAATAGAGAAAATAGCGTTGCGTTTTAACATGATAACATCAAAGAGCTCGTTTTCCAGCAGTGCCGGTGTGGGCGTCGATGGTTATGAGCGAAAGGTCTACCTGTCCATGACTGAAAAATTGAGACAGATGGAAATAACTTGAAAACTTGAATAACAAAAAAACTTACCCTAAATGGAAAATGCTAACCAGGATGTCTGCGTGGCAAGCATGCAAGCGTTTTGACACATAGCCAGGCTATTGCTTGAAACTGATTTTAAGAAAAAAAAACACTATATTAACGTCTTGAAGTGCAAGCTGTAAGCTTAACGCACATAATATTGCGATGACAGAAGAGTGAAATTGTGCCAGGTGTGAAAACATTACAACTGCACAACAAATGAGCATTTTGAAGGCTCATTCATAAAAAAAATGGCAGCATATCCACGGAGTGAATGATGGGGAATGGTGGAAGCATCCGTCCGTCCATTCGTTCTTGCTTCCGTCCGTCCATGCGTGTGTCTGTGTGGCCGCCCGTGCGTCCATCCACCCGTCCGTGCGTGTGTCTATTCGTGCGTCCACACGTACATCTGTGCGTCCGTTCCTGCGTCCGTCCATGCGTCCATTCGTCCGTGCAGTCATCCGTGCGTCCGTCCATGCATCTGTCTGTGTGTCCGTTCGTCCACCTATTCAACACTCCAAGTACCACCATCTCGCATCTTTCAATCATATATTCCTCATATAAAAGCACCGCCATCCAGTGGACATTCCAAGGACTGAACGAGAGGAGGCACACGCAAACTCTCTTACGGCTTGCGCTTCGTGTCTACTTAACACCTTTAACCACCTCGAGTTCATGGTAAATACTAGTTCACTCTATTCATGGCACTGCGGCCCAACGCTCGCTAAACCTTTCTAAAACCAAGGAGGTGACGCCCAGCGAGTATAACGTAGCAACCCTTTCTTGTCAGATAGTGCTCAATGTACATGCCAATGGCTGCTAAGAGGGAACGGGAGACGTGGGAATTCTGCTTTTAGTTAACGCGCATGCTGCCAATTTTTTATTGTTCAACAACGCACAGAAGAAATCTCCCACCGGCACCAACTTGGAGGTCAAAATGTAAGACTGGTTACACACTACTACTATGACTACGAGGGACGAACGGGTTTCGCTATAAGAAGCTTCGCCCATAAAACGCTCAAACACATGTTCGCGTATCGCCTATATGCAAGCGTTGGGCCTTCGCTGATTTGCAAGATGAACGATTACGGTGTAGTGCGCACCTAACAAATTGTGCTTACTCTGGACATTCTAGATAATTTGAAACGCTTTGAAGTGCGCTGTCGTCAGTTTCCGTACGGCTTGGTTGAGGCGTGTGTGTTAAGAAATAAATTTAACGATTTAGAATACTAGATCGGTTCGGTACTATGTGAGAGCATAAAATTGTTCTGTGGACCTCACACTTGATGAGGCCCTGTTGATGAATCATGCAACGTAAAATTGAAGGGAGGCTAGAAATCGCGAACGTTATCTGCACGAAACTCAATAATGCTATGACGTTCTACTCTTGAAGACGAAATTCAAGGGCCTTCTACGTTTGCTTTCTTTTTTTTTACTTTCTCGCTCGACCTCCGCGTTAGAGCCGCTCGTACGATTTCTAGTGATCTTCCAGTTAGTACACGTGATTTAACTATTGCGGAGGCCACAGACTGAGTTGTACAAACTGAGTTGTACAAACTCAACTGCGCCTATTTTAACGTATTGCTATTGACCCTTTCAATGTTTTGCAAACACAGACCATAGAGAAATGAACTATAGAAAGAGTGCCCACTGGAGCCTTTTCGTGGCTCAGCATTAAAGGGACCGACCAACCGCTCGATCGCATGCGTATGCTCGCTTTTTTTTTCTTTTTAAGAGATGCATTAGCCACCTCAGGAAGACAGTGAATATTCAAGTTTGACAGTAATTTTTCACAAAGTAGAAAATTCATCTATTTGTGCAATTTTCTATTACCGCTCTACATCATGTCCTGCAAAGTACGTTTATGCCTTACAACAGAAAGCAGTAAAGTATGGCTAGAAAGTGTTGTTTTTTTGCATTTGTTTGGCACTAAGAGGCACATTCACGTGCTTTAGATGTACTGTACATGTATTCCTATTGTGGAAGCATGGTTTTGTAGTCTAATGGGGAACACAATCGGTTTTTCACGTTTTGGAGCATGAGGGTACGGCTTGAAATCCCAGCGTCGGAAAGAAAAACTTTTGTTATTTTATTTATGCTGGAGACATTACCGGGTCTGACCGACCACTCGTGGCGCTGAAAGCAGCGCAGTAGCTGGGCCCCAGGGCCCTACGGGAGTGTCCGCTCTTTATGAAAGCATGTTTCTCTATGCATAGACGCTTGATGACTTCCGGTTTCGTCCACCGATGTCTCTCAACAGCATAGGTGGTCAAGAAGAGGGTTAGGAAATAGCCCACGGATTTTCTGCACTTTCCTTCCATCATTTGGCAAGATATTTTAATAGATGTTCTGTTGAGCTAAATAAAACTACAAGAGATTGTCTTGAACATTACGCACGTTCTTTTTATCTGAAAAACTAATCAAATACTTTCGTTACCCTTGAAAACACGTGAAAACTTTCTTTCAGTTTCAACGTTACGAGCTGGCAAATGAGGTGACCGGATGTTATTTTGGGGCACAACGCTTGTAATCTTGAAACGATTCGTACGCAACCGTTCACCCTCTCGGTTTTCGATAAGGGATTTGATGCCATTTCGAGCTGTACACTTTCCGAACGCATTCGTACGGAACCAGCTTCAAAAGGGGCGACAGAACCGTTTCAGCGCTTTATCCGTCGTTATTCTTCTTGGCTTTTCTATGTGGCTGCCGTTGCGGTTTAGCAGAAAACGTTTTAAGCAAAAACTACCCACCATCGTAATCCTTTGCCCCACTGAGCGTTCCGAAGCATTGAGCGTTCAGTGTTTTGGAAAGAAGGCTTGGGGGCTTCAGAGTGGTTTCAAATGTCGATTGTGGTAAAGAGATGCCTTTCGAGACATATAGAAAGTTCGATCGGGACAAAAAGACATACACCTAAAGTACGTGTTGTGTTTGTTCTATTTATATTTTTTCTATATTCGCTTTTGTATATGAACGTATGAAACAGCACAACCTTTTGCAAGAATCAATATCAAAATGAGTGCGCTACGTTAAGCACAAAGGGCCTTTCTTTTCTCTAAGTGTGTATGTGTATTGCATGCATGAAGTTGTGTCATTTTTCCGGCTCGTGAGTCGTACAACGGTATATTTATCGCTCGAATATTTCTGAGAATTGAATCACACGAAAGAGCAATTGAGAATTGAAGCCAGACCAAAATTATAGGTGCTTAGTTTACGAAATGCTGAGATGAATTGGCAAATTTCTGAGCAAAAACTGTTCTTGGGCAAAAAAAAACTTGGCTGGTATTCAACAATTGACATGAATATATGGGGCAAACCGAAATTCCCGTTCGATTAACCTTTGCGAATTTCACACATCTAGAAGAATATTGAAGGCGCTATTTGCCTCGCGTCAAGTGCACGCTAAAAAAGCCGCATTCAGTTGCGGTCACCATCGAGCCGTTTCAGGAGTACGTGTAATGACCGTGCGAATTTTTAGGGGCGAAACTCCTTATAGCGGCACCCGTTCGCCCCTCATAGCTCTTGTAGTATGTAGCAAGTATAACATTTTGACCTCCAAGGTGGTGCCGGTGAGAGATTTCTTCTGTGCGTTGTTGAACAATAAAAAATAGAGCTCAATGTACATGCTAATGGCTGCTAATGGGGAATGAGAGACAGGAGCATTTGGCTTCTAGTTAACGTGCACGCTGTGATCCCCATTAGCAGCCTTCGGCATGTACATTGAGCACTATCTGACAAGAAAGGGTTGCTACGTTATACTCGCTGGGTGTAACCTCCTCAGTTTTAGAAAGGTTTAGCGAGCGTTGAGCCGCAGTGCCATGAATACAATGAAATGGTATATACCATGAATGAACTCGAGGTGGTTAAAGGTGGGAAGTAGATACGAAGCGCAAGCCGTAAGAAAGTAAAAGCCGAATTCTCCTGTCTCTCATTTCCCATTAGCAGCTATTGGCATGTACATTGAGCAATATCTGACAGGAAAAGGTTGCTACGTTATACTCGCTGGGCGTTACCTCCTTGGTTTTAGAAAGGTTTAGCGAGCGTTGGGCCGCAAAGCCATGAATACAGTGAACTAGTATATACCATGAACTCGAGGTGGTTAAAGGTGGGAAGTAGACCCGAAGCGCGAGCCGTAAGAAAGTGTGCGTGTGCCGCCTCTCGTTTAGTCCTTGGAATGTCCGCTAGATGGCAGTGCTTCTACATGGGGAATATATGATAAAAAGATGTGAGATGGTGGTACTAGGAGTGCTGAATAAATGGACGAACGGACACACAGACAGATGCATGGATGGACGCATGAACGGACGCAGGGGAGGATGCATGGATGAACGCAGGCACGGACGCACGAACAGACGCACACACGGATGGGCGGATGCACGCATGGACGTTCACATAGACTGACGCATGGACGGACGGAAGCAAGAACGAATGGACGGACGAATGCTTCGCCCCACTGTCCATCATTCACTCCGTGGATATGCAGCCAATTTTTTTTTCGTTTTATGGAAATTATTGGTTGTCCTTTTTTGGTCGACCAGCATTAGAAAAATTGAAAAGTTTTTAATTTATTTTTCTACCAACTTTGTATTTTGCTTTATTTATGATAAGATACTTCCAGGAGGACAGTCGTACTGCAGTGCATATAAGAAGGAGGACGAAGAAGAAGAGGGGGAAATGAAGGACACAATGTTAGCCAGTTCGCAGATCTAGTCGTGGAGTTTGCAGAAGTGACATCATTCATACTAGAGTTCTTCAATGCTTTTCTATGATGGTGGTGGTGGTGGTGGTGGTGTGGCAGAAGGCGGGGTTAGCTCAATGCTTTTCTAGCCACAGAACTCTTCCGTTACGCTATGGAGAAAGCTTACTATATCTGCGCATTCGCCGTGTGGCGGCGCCAGGAGTGCGCAGGAGGCATTGAGAAGAGCCTCGCTGCCTGGGAGAGGCTGGGGACCTGACGATTCCGGTGGTATCAGAGTTCGGCTTTCCGCGTTTTTCTCAATTTGTGTGATCGACGGCTTTGAGAACTGGCTGCTGCACGTCAGTGGTGATGCGAAAGACTTGCTGAGTGCCGGGTTGCCACTCCGGCTAAAGAGGTGTGAGTTAAGATGTGTTGTTTTCTCCCTAGAGTGGAAGCTTTGGCGACTTGGTGCGTTGTCATATTTGCAAGTCTCTTCGGTGCGTGAACATAAGGGAAAATGGACAGAGCAGACTGTCTTTCTGTATACCTTGTTTCTTTTTTGCCTATGTTCGCGTGCTGTGCTCTGAAACTTGAAAAGGTGTAGTTTAGTTTTACGGTGATGAAAAGGACAACGAGCAACGTCCAGTTCTGCGACAGGCCCCCCGTGCACTTACCTTCGATTCTGAAAATGTTAGAATTTACGAGAAAGATTTCGATGCCACTGATGTTATTTGGACTGACGCGCAGTTAATGAAAAAAAATATGCCTTTAAAATGCGAGAACGCAAGCTGCCGCTTATTTACGGGGAAATTCTGGAAAGGTAATTGGCCAGTGCTTTCTTTCTTTCTTTTTTGAGAAATAGCATTTTTGCTTTCTTTGTTGTAAACTTAAGGCCTGACAATGTGAAGGCCTTCAAGATGCGCAAGGAAATAAGCATTTATAAAGAAAATTATGAACTCTCGGGGAGTTACCACTTCCTTGGCTTGGCGCGTTTTCGAGTATGTTGCCCACGTTGAGTTTTTCACGTTCTGTATATATACAAAGCGCATCAGAGTTTTGCTTGTGAACACATGTGCCTAATTTTTCTAGACTAGGGAAACATGACTTGGTCTCATTTAATCAACTCTGCTCTTTCATCAGTAATTATCATAAATGAGTTGCTCCACCGTGCGGCAAACGTAGTTCATCTAAGCAGTCAGAGTAAAGCACGTTGCGACTTGTGTTGATGCGCCAATACCTCAGTGCGTTTGCGACGCTGCACAAAGTAGAGTGACACATAATCTCGCTGGGACAATACTGTCCATGTAACATGTAGCTGTCAAAATTACACGCCGAAAATGAAGAGAACCTGGTTACAAGCTTGACGTCAAGGCTAGGCCAGAGAGATAAACGTGGGTGGACGCTGCACATGGACGTTATCTTGAGTAAACTTCGTCACATCTAATTTAAAGTGTTGCCAAATTCATGACTATTGGGCGGCAGTGAGCTTAGTTTTCATAAACTGTAGACACAGCAAGGTAGTTGTTTTATTTTTTGTTATCTGGTCATGTGCCACGCTGTACGTGGTTAATAAATAGCACAGTTGGCATTGGCTCAACTCTGGGCGTAAGATCTCAATTTGCTAGTTGGTGGGTTTACAAGGCTTGCCCATTTTTATAAGTTTAAATAAATATTTTATGGCATAATAAACACTCTTGCGTTCCACCGTGAGGTGAGTAACCACGATGGAACACCATATGCACTGAACATTGCTGCATTCGGCACGACTGGACCACTATCAGCCCCAATGTCTTTGAAAACACGCGAAAATAAGTTTTTCGCTCATGTATGCAACACTCACAGTGTTTATCACGTAAAGTATGAGAGGTAGTTGAACTATTGCGGTTTGGTTGACGATAAATTATTGCCTCGAACCGGCACAATACTCAGCCGAGAGCAGTGCGCGAGCGTGATTGCACCCGTGTTGACCACGGCGATCCTATAGCGGCGGCTTCCGTTCCTGTATCAGTTTCGTGACGAGAAAAGCATTCAGTGACCCTGGTTACACATTCCTTGGTTCTCTTGTCTGTTATATAGTTTTATATATTGTGTTATCAAGCAAACAAAAACAAGTCCTAGAAACTGCTTCATTGATCAGTTTTCTTGAAGCATGCCGTAAGTTTGTAATGCGCATCATTAATTTGCAGAACACACCACAGTCGTACAAATCTATTGTTTTACAGCTTCAGGGGTTTACCTAGAAGGTTGTCATGTTTGGTCTGTGCACACACGGCAACTAAACTCGTTTGAATGGTGCTTATGTGGTACCTGAACCATCTGCTTTAAACGATTCGGTATTTGCGTCATGATAGGTCTGAGACGTCCTCCGCTACGCCACCGATCGGCAAAGAGAGGGAAGAACACTCAACCCTTTTTCTATCCGGTTCCCTCTTGGCTACGTGTCTCAATCACTTTCCACATACATGGATTCGTGCTGGGGCCGGGAAGTAAGAGACGCTACGCCCTGTTCCTGTTTACTGATTCATTTAATTTATTAATAACTGCAAACATCGTATACGCGCGTTCATCAACCACTACCCAAAATTATAACACATGATTTACACACTCGTGAAGTGCGACGCAAGATAATAAGGGAAATAATTTTGACAATAAATTGGTGCGACGATACAAAGTAGACGCATCACGACACAAATGGTAAAGTCATTATAGAATAAAACTCCGCAATGTCTCAACACGCCATATCTCTTTCCGCAAAGCTAATCTAAATAAGATGCATAAAGTCCGTCTCACGAAAGGTCCATGTTGACGAGGGCCTCGGAGCTGGCTGTTCGAGTCGGGGCTCAGGGCTTCTTCTTGGGGTCATTGTCCGATTCGTCGGTGCCTTCATCGTCTTCGTCATCGTCGCCTTTGTCGTGCCTCTCAGTGATTTCCATCTTAGTCCTCTTTCGTAATGCTCCATTCACTCGCCTTCTATCCCCAACTTTCATTCCTCATCATACCGTCCTTGCCCCAGTCATCATCTCATCGCCCCTCATCGCTATCTCTTCGTACCATTATCTTCCTTTTCCATTCCGTCTCTCTACCATCTCGAGCTCATCGTATCGTATCTCTCTGACCTCCTTCGCATCGTATCTCTCTGACTCCCTTCGTATCGTCTCGTAGTCCCTTTTTGTAGGACCCGACTCTGCCCTACCGGGGCACCAAACCAATCGCAACTATCCACGCGGCATATTTCTCTGTCAGTCAGTTTGTGTCATCTTCGACAGCCGCTCCCGCGGCCCGCACTAGTAGGAAACCCTCTCCCAAACAAAGCCGAGCAAGTAACAACGTACAAACTCAAGCCTCAGGAAGAATGATAAGCGAGCCGTCCATCATCATCATCATCATCAGCCTGACTACGTCCACTGCAGGACAAAGGCCTCTCCCATGTTCCGCCAGTTAACCCGGTCCTGTGCTTGCTGCTGCCAATTTATACCCGCAAACTTCTAAATCTCATCTGCCCACCTAACCTTCTGTCTCCCCCTAACCCGCTTCCCTTCTCTGAGAATCCAGTTAGTTACCCTTAATGACCAGCGGTTATCCTGTCTACGCGCTACATGCCCGGCCCATGTCCATTTCCTCTTCTTTATTTCGACTATGATATCCTTAACTCCCGTTTGTCCCCTAATCCACTCTGCTCTCTTCTTGTCTCTTAAGGTTACACCCACCATTTTTCTTTCCATTGCTCGCTGCGTCGTCCTCAATTTAAGCTGAACCCTCTTTGTAAGTCTCCAGGTTTCTGCTCCGTAGCTAAGTACCGGCAAGATACAGCTGTTATATACCTTCCTTTTGAGGGATAGTGGCAATCTACCTGTCATTATTTGAGAGTGCTTGCCGAATGTGCTCCACCCCATTCTTATTCTTCTAGTTACTTCAATCTCGTGGTTAGGCTCTGCGGTTATTACCTGCCCTAAGTAGACATAGTCGTTTACAACTTCAAGTGCACCATTACCTATCTCGAAGCGCTGCTCCTTTCCGAGGTTGTTGTACATTACTTTCGTTTTCTGCAGATTAATTTTAAGACCTACCTTCTGCTCTCCTTGTCTAACTTCGTAATCATGAGTTGCAATTCATCCCCTGAGTTACTCAGCAATGCAATGTCGTCGGCGAAGCGCAAGTTACTAAGGTATTCTCCAATAACTCTTATCCCTAACTGTTCCCATTCTAAGCTTCTGAAAACCTCCTGTAAGCACGCGGTAAATAGCATTGGGGAGATTGTGTCCCCCTGCCCCGCACCCTTCTTGATTGGTATTCTGTTGCTTTCTTTATGAAGCACTATGGTAGCAGTTGATCCCCTGTAGATTTCTTCCAGAATGTTTATATATACTTCATCTACGCCCTGATTCCGCAGTGTCTGCATGACGGCTGATATTTCTACTGAATCAAACGCCTTCTCGTAATCTATGAAGGCTATGTATAGTGGTTGGTTATACTCTTAGCATTTCTCTATTACCTAATTGATAGTATGAATGTGGTCAATTGTTGAGTAGCCTGTTTGGAATCCTACTTGTTCCTTTGGTTGATTGAATTCTAATGTTTTCTTTACTCTGTTAGCAATCACCTTTGTAAATGGCTTGTATACCACAGAGAGCAAGCTGATCGGCCTCTAATTCTTCAAGTTTTTGTGACCTCCTTTCTTATGTATTAAGATGATAGCGTTCTTCCAAGAATCTGGTACCCTTCCCGTCAGGAAACACCTCGTAAACAGGGTGGCTAGTTTTTCTCGCGCAATCTGTCCTCCATCTTTCAGCAGGTCTGATGTTACCTGATCCTCACCAGCAGCTTTGCCTCTTTGCATGCTCTCCACAGCTTTTATGACTTCTATCATTACTGGTGGGGTGTCATCTGGGTTACTGCTAGTTCTTATAGTATTAAGTACGTGGTTGTCTCGGCTACTGTACAGATATCTGTGAAACTCCTCCACTATTTTAACTATCCTATCCATATTGGCAGTTATTTTGCCTCCTTTGTCCCTTAGTGCATACATCTGACTTTTGCCTATCCCAAGTTTCCTCTTCACTGCTTTGACGCTTCCTCTGTTTTTCAGAGCGTGTTCAATTCTCTCCATGTTATACCTTCTTACATCGCGTACTTCACGTCTATTAATCAACTTCGAAAGCTCTGCCAGTTCTATTTTGTCTGTTGTACTTGACACTTTCATGATTTGACGCTTCTAATTAGGCTCTTCGTTTCCTGGGAAAGCTTGCCAGTGTCCTGCCTAACTATCCTGCCTCCAACTTCCACTGCACACTCCGTAATGATACTCGTCAGATTATCATTCATTGTATCTATGCTAAGGCTGGTTTCCTCACTCAGAGCCGAGTACCTGTTCTGCAGCGACACTCTGAATTCCTGTACTTTTTCTCTCAGTGCTAGCTTATTGATTGGCTTCTTGCGTATCAGTTTCTGTCGTTCCTTCTTCAAGTCTAGGCGAATTCGAGACCGTACCATTCTATAGTCACTGCATCGTACCTTGCCAACCACTTCCACATCCTGCATGATTCCTGGGTGTGCAGTCATTATAAAGTCTATTTCGTTCTTATTTTCGTCATTAGGGCTCCTCCATGTCCACTTGCGGTTTTCTCGTTTTCGCTAGAAGGTATTCAAAATCCGCAAATTATTGCGTTCTGCGAATTTTACTAGTAGCTCTCCTCTGGCGTTTCTAGCGCCGATGCCATAATCTCCTACTGCCTGGTCTCCAGCCTGCTTCTTCCCTACCTTTGCATTAAAGTCGCCCATTACTATAGTATATTGTGTTTTTACCTTACTCATTGCCGATTCCATGTCTTCACAGAAGCTTTCAACTGAAGCGTCATCATGGCTGAATGTAGGCGCGCAAGCCTGTACTACCTTCATCTTGTATCTTTTAGTCAGTTTAATTACAATACCTATCCCCATTTCATTAATGCTATAGTGTTCCTCTATGTTACCAGCTATGTTTCTGTGAATTAGGAACCCCACTTCCAGTTCTCTTCTGTCTGCCAAGCCCCGATTGCAAAGGAGGTGCCCATTCTGTAGCACAGTATAGGCCTCATCTGTCCTCCTAACCTCACTGAGCCCTATTATATCCCATGTAACACCCTCTAGCTCCTCGAATAGTACAGCTAGATTTCCCTCACTAAATAAGGTTCTAGCTATAAATGTTGCCAAGTTCAGGTTCCAATGGCGGCCTGTCCGGATCCAGAGATTCTTAGCACCCTCTGCTGCGTTGCAGATCTGACCGCCGCCGTGGTCCGTTGCTTCGCAGCTGCTGGGGACTGAGGGCCGTGAGTTATTTGACGTATGCATGTGGGAGGTAGTGACCAGATACTGCACCAGGGTGGCCAATCCATCTCTGGTGAGGGAGTGCGTTCCCGGCGGTGGTTACCAGTGAGGCCGCACCCCAGGCCTCTTAATGCAGTTTCATCAACATGCGGATTTTTTTTAATCCGGTTAGGAACTGCGCGGCACCGGGATTTGAGCCACGGACCTCTTGCATTCGAGGCGGATGCTCTAACCACTACGCCATCGCCGCCCCCTATACTTGTGCATACTATACACAGTACCTGTGCATACTATACCTGTGCATACTATACACAGGTACAAATACAAACACATACACATGAGTGTTTGATTGAACGACATCCCGACAAACAAATTTCTGGCTATGCTATGTTACAGCTCACAGCTGCCCAATCCATTCTTGTAGAGATGGAGACAGCAATCTCCGATATGAATACTGCCATCGGACCACAAAGGTTCAAGTGAAAAATGCATGCCTATTGCAACACAAAATAAAAAAATGGTATGCTACCGACCTACCGCTTATTGAAATAGCACCTTTTTGTTTTGTTTAAACTGTCAGTTGACGAGAACACTCTTTTTATTTCTGGTCTTTTTTCACTTTTGCGTCAATGAGAAGTTCACTTTTAACTCTGTAAAAACTAACATCTCTACATCTATTGTTCAGGTGTTCACAATTTGATACTAAAATTAGATGTGACTAAATGTTCCGGTCCTGATGGCATTCCTAATACGTTCTTGAGGCGGTACTCCGAATGGTGCGCTCGTTACTTGACTGTCATTATAATAAATCGCTTGAGTCGGCCACTGTTCCCATACTTTGGAAGACAGCTAATGTTGTCCCGTTATTTAAATCTGGCAATAAGCAGCTCATTCCAAATTATAGGCCAATTTCCCTAATTTCAACAAGCTGTAAACTACTGGAACATATCATTCATAAACATATTGTTGAGTATTTGGACGCAAACAACCTTCTGTCCCGGTGTCAGCATGGCTTCCGAGCTGAATTTTCTACAACAACGCAGCTCCTAGAATTCACCCATGACATTGCCACATCACTTAACAAAAGGGGTCAGACAGATGTAATTTTCATAGACTACTCGAAAGCTTTCGACAACGTATGCCATAAAAACTTCTTCTAAAACTTAATCCCTTTCTTAAAGATTCTAACTTACTCGGTTGGATTGCGGATTATTTGCGTTCTCGATCTCAGTTCGTTACTTTCAACCAGGTGCAGTCATCCCCTGTTGAAATCACATCCGGTGTGCCGCAAGGCTCTGTGCTAGGGCCTCTCTTGTTTATTATAATTATTAATGATGTTGTTAATGTCATCTCTGGAACCCCTGGAAACATACGTCTGTATGCCAATGATTGTGTACTGTATAACTGCATTACTACCTTTCAAGACCCGTCAGTCCTCAACAACGTATTCTCGTTATTCTGCAATTGGAGCTCAACGTGGCCAATGCCCATAAATTACAAGAAAACTGTAGCTATGACTTTCTCAAATAAAAAACAGCCTCTCAGTTTCAGTTATAACTACAATGGGTCCACCCTAGCACATGTGAGTGAATTCAAATACCTAGGCATCACCTTTACACATGACCTTGAATTGGGCAAACATGTTGATCATATAACTTCTCAAGCTCTAAGGAAACTTGGTTACCTATAGCGAAGATTGAAAAACTCGACAAAAGATTGTAAGTTAACTGCCTACAAGACACTAGTTAGACCGATGCTCGAGTACGCTTCTGTGGTTTGGTCGCCTCATCTTGAGCAAGATAAAAACAGGTTAGAATCTGTGCAGAATAAGGCTATACGGTTCGTTTTTAACCGTTAAGATCGGGACTTCTCCATGTCTTCACATGCTCATTTCTTGTCACTTCATTCACTGGAACACCGCCGTACACATGAGAGTATTATTTTGTTGCACAAGATTGTACACAAAATGACCCGCGTTCACGCGCCCTTATCTTTCGCTGATATACTAGAGCGTACAACACGTAGTACAGAAGCTTTGAACCTTGTACCCTTCAGGTCTCGTTTGGATTGTTTCAGATTCTCTTTGTTTCCGCGTGTGGTCGAAGTTTGGAACAAGCTTGATGGTGCATTGCGTAGACTGAACACTGTAGAGTTCGGGAAAAATTTTATGTGTTAGTCACATAAATTTGTGCGCACTATTGTTTCTTTCTGTGCTTTCGTTGATTTTTCTGTACCCGCTCCTGCAATGTCCAGGCATGGGACAGCAGTATCTGTAAATAAAAATAATAATAAAATAAAAGATCTCTCGGGTATACGAAACATGGTAAATCAAGCAAATAACACTGTACTGCTTTTTTCAAACAAGAAAAAAACGTAAGACAGAGCCTCCTGTTTTATTCAGCTAAATCTAGATCCTGTAATGACACGCCCATATCGTCAACGAATGGGTCGTGCTGCGTCATAACACATCACTGACACCATGCATTCACTGCCGTCTAGAATGCGCGCTCTCAGCGCTACCGCGGGCGTCATAAGGACATTTTGGCGCCGGGAGTGAGTCTTTTTTGTCAAGATAAAATATCATCCCGAATAAGCACGTTCAGGTGGTTGTTCTATCCTAAATCATTCTTGAATTCATTCTCACTTGATTTGATGTGTTAAACCCGCTCAACTGCCCAGCAGTCATGAATGAGTGATTTGTTTCATTTAAAGTGAAATAGAGAGCATGCACGGTGCATGCTCATTATCGTGTCTTCCTCATCCAAGCTTAGTGCGGCGCACACACAATGAAGCAACATTCGTGAACATACACAGTGCCACGATGTTTCGGTAGAGCAGACAAGGTATGCTGTCAAATACTGTTTCCACTGTCCCATTCCCACGATTAAGAGCTGAGAGGTTGGCATTACACAACGTTTAATGCAGACAAGCGTTGTGTGTTGGGTAAATTGGTACGAGAACATCTGGAAAAACAAAACAAAAAACAAACAAACTGCGCGGCAGGAGGGAGCATGAAGAAAGCATGCGCGAGATTGTCATTCCTTGTTCTTCGTATCCTATCTTTCGGTGCAGATTTTTTTGAAAATAAATAGGGCTAAGTATCAGCCCAGTTCATTTTTGCATTAACAACGATATCCGTGCACTGACCGACAAGCCGTCCGAAGACACTTTAATTACGGGCGAACAATGGTCCCGATGCTTCCGGCACTTGGTGAGCCGATGTCTAGACCAAGTCTCAACGTTTTCATGTAGCTCGGTGTCTCCCGCGAAATTCTCCGTAGCCGCCGCTTCTTCGTCATGCACCGCCGCGGGCGGCCATCCGCGCAGAACGCAGTAATGAGCCCTGGAGCCACGGAGGCTGACGGAAAGTTATACTGGACCCGGCACAGGCGCCGCGGCAGCGTCGCATTCCCCGAACCAACAAAAGGTGCTCTGCTGCTCCTCCATGCCACAACTCTGAAGGGTGCGCGCCGATTATCTCCACCGTACACTGTCACATGGTCTGTAGACGACAAGGCGCCGCCCGGTCCTCGTGTTTGCGCGGGGGAGCCCGTGAGAATAGTACAAATAATCCTTCTGGTACTTCACTCCGGAATGCCCATTCGTTACACCGAAGGTTTTATTTTCCTTTTTTTTATGCGTGGGTTTGAGAAACGAACGAAAACATCTTGAAAGGAGCGCGGTTCAGTCCGTGTTTGCGGGGACGTCACAGGTCACTAGAAGAAAAAACCGAGGAAGGTAGCTTCGCCCTTGTGCAGCTTTGCTCTAGTGCAGCGCTCGGTTGCCCTTTGCATATTCTTCAATTTGTCTTTTTCCTCTTTTTGTTTTTATTGTTTTTACATGTTTTTTCTGCATTTTATGTGTAGTTTTCTCCGTAATTTTTTTCCTCTGTTGTTGTCTCTATATCTTGCTTCATATTTCAATTACCGCTGTTTGTGTTGTCGTGGTTCCCTAGCCATGAAAAAAATTGCGCATCTTTAAAGGCGATGCTCCTTACGCCGTGGGTCGTATGTCCTGTGTCGTAGTCGTAGTAACCACCTTACGTTTATTCCTAAGAATGTTCGGTGAATGGTGGTACTTGTATATAAAGGATATACGAGAGAACTTGCGAGATGGCGATGCTTAGAATGTTCACTAGGTGAACGAATGGACGCATGGACAGACAGACGAAAGATGAAATGACGGACGCACAGACAGACAGACAGACAGACAGACAGACAAGCAGACAGACAGACAGACAGACAGACAGACAGACAGACAGACAGACAGACAGACAGACAGACAGACGTATGGACGGATGGATGGAGGTACGCACGGATGGATGAACGCACGGATGGATGGACAGAGGAACACTTCACCTCACTCATCATCATTCACTGCGTGAATATGCTGCGATTCCTTATTATTCTAATCAAGGCGTGCGCATAAAAAGACGTAGAACACCTCCTTGGCGCATGTGCGTGCTGAGTATGCTGCAGCTGGATATGGTATATGTGTGTTTGGCTGCGCTTCGCAAAGTACGATGACAGCATAAGACAACCTGGCCCCCAGAAGAGCTGCGCACTTAAATGACTTACCGTACAAACCTCCTTGTTCCGCTAGCGAAGTGCTTGTCGTGAAAGGCGTCTCTCCTCCTATTAGGTGTCGGGAAGTAGCACATACGCCACAACATATCTGTACATGGTGGGCCACCCCAATTCCAGGGTGGTGCCTGGAAAAAAAGCTTCTCGCTTACTTTTTGTCCCATACAAAAAATTACACCATCTACCACTAAGGAAAGCATGAGTAGCATGCGAAGCAGCGCATATGCTACTCATGGTTGATCACAGCGCATGGTGCGCGTGATCAAGAGAACTTGAAGATATGTTGATCACGAGCACCTTGCCTTATGTTAACGCGTCCTTAGAAGTGAAGAAAACCATGATATCACTGTAGTTTCAATTGCTGTTGCTCGTCCCGAACTTTTGTCGGAGCACCTCATGTGGGTTCATCCCCGCACCACGCTGAATCACCTCGATTCATTGCGCCTCTACAGAATCTCATTCCCCTACGCCATTACATCAGTGCTGAGAAAGTGTATGGTTTAAAATGAACGTCACCTTAGCCAGCTCCTTTGACAGGCCAGAACACTCGAGCACGTGAGTGCGTTCTGGCCGTGCTTGGGCCAGCGGTTGTGCATGTGCAGTGAGGGTGGTCACGTGCCACACCCACGAATTGAATTTCGCCATAGCCTGCATTGCATCTAATTTTCTAGGGCAACTTTGGTACCCTCTTCATGGTTTGTGTTTCAGTCAATGCAATATTAGTTGCTTGGGCAGTTCGCTCATTGCGCATTTTCACGATAAGCAAGTTTTCATAAATTGCACCTAATAACCCTAAAGTCATCAAAAGCACTTCGTAATAATGTTTACGCAACCCCCTCTCCAAGCTCTAACTTTATTTTTAGTTGAAATTCTACAAATGGTGTATAGCATTCATTCTAAATTTTGTTCACCTTAATAAGCAGTTTTTGAAAATCCTTAATAATAGTGTGTTTTATGATTAACACATGGAAACGTCCGTTCTTCAAATTATACTTATGCGCCCAAAAATGACTCACAAGTATAGATAAGCTAGTACTGAAGAAAGTCTGCGCATTCTCGTGAGCTATTCTAGCAACAGCCCTTTCCGCTGTCAGACTCCATATTAGTTCTTATTACGCTAAAAAAGAACCGAAAAATGGCAGCATATCCACGGAGTGAATGATGGAGAGTGGGGCGAAGCATTCGTCCGTCCATGCGTCCGTCTGTGCGACCGTCCATGCGTCTGTTCGTGCGCCCGTCCCTACGTTCGTTCATGCATCCGCCCCTGCGTCCGTTCATGCCTCCATCCATGCATCTGTCTGTGTGTCCGTTCGTCCATCTATTCCACACTCCAAGTCCCACCATCTCGCATCTTTTTATCATATATTCCCCATATAGAAGCACCGCCATTCAGTGGACATTCCAAGGACTAAACGAGAGGTGGCACACGCACACTTTCTTACGGCTTGCGCTTCGGGTCTACTTCCCACCTTCAACCACCTTGAGTTCATGGTATATACTAGTTCACTGTATTCATGGCACTGTGGCCCAATGCTCGCTAAACCTTTCTAAAACCAAGGTGGTTACGCCCAGCGAGTATAACGTAGCAACCTTTTCCTGTCAGATAGTGCTCAATATACATGCCAGTGGCTGCTAATGTGAAATGAGAGACAGGAGGATTCAGCTTTTAATTTCTTACGGCTTGCGCTTCGTATCTGCTTCCCCCCTTTAACCACCGCGAATTCATTCATGGTATATACTAGTTCATTGTATTCATGGCCCTGCGGAGGGAGGAAGACGAAGTGATTCTTTGTAGAACACATCTCGCTCGTCTCAGTGCTTTGCTGGACTTTTCGCTGCAGTTGTGGGGTGTATTGCTCTGTAGGTTGCGGTAATGGATGTACAACCTCACGAGGCGACGTCCGACTCCGGTTTGACCGCGGCCACTACCTTGAGGAAGCGAGGAAACACATCCAGTGAGAGCGATGACACTCAGCTGTACTCCGCATCTTGCGACGAGTCCTCAGACGATGGCTTTCAACCTGTCCTGCACCGCAAGGCCAGGCGACGGATTATCAATCCATCGCCGGTGTCAAGTACAGCCACCGTGAAAACGGCGCCCCAGCGATGGCCCATTTTCATCCTGTTTGTGCCTAAGAACGCTACCGAAAATCTGCGTGTCCTGAACAGGCAAGCGTTTTCGCTCTATTTTGAGAACACTGCCGAACGAGATTAAAGACCTGCGGCTTAATACAAGAAGAAACATCCTGGCTGTCGATGTGCGGCACCCGAGTGCGCTGAGCACGCTGCAACAAGTAACACAACTGGGAAACATTGCAGTTAGGTCCATCATACCAGCCGATGGTGCGACCACATCAGTAGTCATTTACGACATTAACACGGAAATCCCAAACGCGGACCTTCCAGTACTTATAAAACCTGCGAGTCAAGACAACGTCATTGTCAGCGTTGGACGGCTTGGTAACACACGCTGTGTGAGAATAACATTCAAAGGCGACTGTCTTCCCACATACGTGAATGTTGGCCACTTTCGTCAACAAGTTCGACCTTTCATTCCTAAACCCGTGCAATGCTTCAATTGTCAGAAGATCGGCCATGTAAAGGGTGTTTGCAGGAGCTCCGCAACGTGCCCCTGGTGCGCCGAACCACACGCGGAAGAGAACTGTAGCGCTACCACACTTAAGTGTCCTAACTGTCAGGATGCTCACAAGGCTTCTTCGAAAGAATGTCCACACATAAAGAAAGAATTTTCTATTCTGAAGCAAAAGGCACGAGACAGCTCAACCCACAAAGAAGCTGCCGAGAAAATCCGGCGAAGACGACGTCGCCGTCGAAGGTCTTCACGTCGGAGAGCGCCAACTTCAGGCGATGAGTCGACGCATCAGGAAAGATCACCAGCAGCAGTTTACAGCACGGCAAACACACACGTTGGAAAAGAGCAAAGGGGCAGACCAGTTCCTACAGAACAGTGGCCTCCACTTACGCGTTCACAACGCTCAGAAGAGCCGCAGCAGAAGCCGTCTTCTACAGAGCAAGCTACTGCAATGGGGGACTTGCGGAACACAGATCAGCAAGTGATAGGTCTTTTGCGACCCTTAATTAACGCCATCCGCTTGTTGTTAAGCGACATGCTCACACCATCAGCAAGAAGTGCATTGCAATTACTGGACGCTTTGAGTACAGTACTCGCAGCGCTTGAGTAAATAATGGCTCACCAGCCACTGTCTCTCAGAGAAGAGGTCCGAAAAGCAAGTATTATTCAATGGAATGCCCGGAGACTGAGGTCACGCATCGCCGATTTCCGTCGGTTCGTATACACCAACAAGTTCCCCAGCATTGTCATCTGCGAGCCAAATTTGCAGAAAGAATTCAGACTTTCTGGTTATGAGTCATTCATGCCGTCTACAACTGCGGACAATAGCAAAGTTCTGATGTTTATCCGCCGCGACCTCACCTACATTCATCATCCCCCACGACGACAATCAATACATGAGTATAACAGTGAAAAGGAGACTTACCATCACGGTTGTGGGTGCCTACCTCTCTCCGTCAAGCCGTTTTGACCATACAAAACTACAAGGTATCCTGTCAGCAACTTCTCACCCATACATTATAATTGGCGACTTCAACGCCCATCATACAATCTGGGGAAGTTCGAAGACTAATGTTAAAGGGAGAAAGTTGGTATCCTTCGTTCCGACAACCAACTTTTCTTGCTAAATGATGACAGTCCAACGTTCCTACGTGGTTCAAGGTATAGCAACTGCCTTGACCTGTCCTTTGTCTCACGTGGCCTCGTCAGGCATGCTGAGTGGTTTCCAGACATAGAAACGCATGGAAGTGACCACATTCCCACTTACGTCAAAATCGAAGGATTGACCCATGCTAAGATACGCGATAGTGTTCAGAGAGTGGACTGGTTGAAATTGCAGTCTCGCATGAAAGAGCAATGTGAAGCAAACATATCCCTCGACATAGAGGAGATAATTAAAAGCACACTACACGATACTACGTGTACCCTCACCTGCTCTCCCAAAGTAATGCAATTGGACGTCGAGCTAGAACGACTTCGAGCAATCCGACGGCGTGCTGAACGAAGATACCGACGCACGGAGGCAATAGAAGACTTAAGGATTGCTCGACGTATACAAAAGAAGATTCAGCGCCGGATAAATAAAGTCGAGTCACAACGTTGGACTGCTTTTTGTAAGTCACTTAACCCACGAAAACCTTTATCCCAATTGTGGAAGACGGTACGAGGTCTCCGCACAAAACCCACTCAGTGGTCACCATTCAGGGCTCTCGCACTTTCTGAACAGAGACACGGCATCGACGTGGCAGAAGACTTCTGGGCCAGAGTGTCTGGGCCACTCACAGTGCCAAATAGCCTATTGCCATCGACTAACTGTCCACAAACACTGGATTCCCGCATGGATATGCCTTTTTCCATCGTGGAGCTCAGAGCAGCACTAGCTTTGTGTGGACGCACGTCGGCACCAGGGCCCGATAGAATTTTTTTATAGGGCCTTGTGTCATCTGGGTGACCGCGCGAGAATCGTTCTTTTGGAGTTGTACAACAAATCCTGGCAAGATGGAACGCTCCCGACAACCTGGAAGACAAGTCGCGTAGTTCCACTTCTGAAGCCAGGCAAGTCACCATTGGACCTCTCATCTTATCGTCTGATCGCATTGGCCAGTTGTGTATGCAAAGTTATGAAGAGGATGATCCTTGGACGCCTGGAGTGATTCTTGGAGTATAGCAACATCTACCAAGATGCCATGGCAGGATTTCGGCGTGGTTGAGCATCGATTGACAACGTAGTCGACCTGGTCACTTATGTCTAACACGAAAAAGGCCGTAAGCGTCTCGGCGCATCTTTGTTCCTAGATGTCAAAGGGGCGCATGACAACGTTACGCATGAAGCTGTTCTCACCGCTCTCGAAGATATAGGAGTAGGTGGTCTGATGTATCGCTGGACACGTAGTTATTTGTCAATGCGATTCTTCTTTGTGAGCACTGAAGATGGTCCAACCTCTCGACATTACAGCCACTGTGGCGTCCCCCAGGGTGGCGTACTCATCCCTGTGCTATTCAATCTTACGTGATTTGCTCTCAGTGAGCATCTGCCAAGCACGGTCAGGCTATCAATGTACGCAGATATCTCCGTTTGGGCATCGGCTGTAACACCCTCAGTTACGAGGGAGAATTCAAAAAGCAGCCACTGAAACATTACGCTACCTCAGAAATCGAGGCTTGAAAATTTCTTCCGAGAAATGCACCCTCGTAGCTTTTACACGAAAACCTAAGGATAAGTACACTATAATCATCAATGGTCAAACTGCACCATATGTGCAGTTTTTATGGTGCACATATGGTGCAGTTTGCACCATATGTGCAAACTGCACCATATGTGCACCATAAGTTTTTGGGCGTCATAATTGACAGGAATCTATCATGAAGCGATCACGTTTCGTACATGAAGAAACGGTTAATGGACATCTGTAATATACTGAAGTTCTTTGCAGGGAAGACTTGGGGAATGTCTGCCAGTGCAATGCTACAGCTGTACAGAGTACGTTTTCTCAGTTTCTTGCGGTACAGTTTACCGGCATTGACCAATGCAAGCAAAACAAGCCTTCGAACGCTACAGAGTGTTCAGTCCCAGGCACTCCGGATTTGCCTCGGCTTGCCTCGTAGTGCGTCAACAATGGCTACTATAGCTATCACCGGTGCCCACCTCATCACGACACATATCAACGTTGAGGCACTCAGGACACATATAAGGCATATTGCTCGGACACCCTGCCACCACCTAGCCTCTTTACCAGCAGACAGACCACGTTCGCCATTTTGCCAAACGGTCACCACATACCGCGATTCTTTGCCGACATGCTTCACACCCGCCGCCAGGCCTTCGACTTCTCCCTGGTGCCTGACTCATGCTAACATCAGGCTAACTATACTTGGCATCAAGAAAAAGGCAGATATGTCGTCACCTGCTCTTAGACAGCTTGCTCTGCTCTTGTTATACGAGACGTATCAAGGCTGTATACACGTATACACCGACGGTTCTGTTTTACAGAAGAGTTCAATGGCATCATTTGTTATACCGATAAAAGACACGATAAGAAAATTCAAGACCTCCCACCTCACGACATCAATGGGAGCAGAACTCACAGCTCTTCGTGCCGCATTAAAATTCATCAGCGATCAACAGCCACAAAAATGGACAATTTTCAGTGACTCAAAGGCGGCACTGCAATCCCTTTCATCACCTTTACGTCACGGCCCGTACGAACAGCTGGTATTTGATATTGCAGAAAAGACTCACAAAGTTATTGAGAAAGGACATGAAATAGCCTTTCAGTGGCTTCTAAGTCACTGTGGAGAAATTGGCAATGAACGGGCCAATCGAGCTGCCCGTTCTGCCCATTCTGAAAGCAATGAAATATCCATTCCGCTTTCCAGAACTGACGCTGCACGGAAACTCCGCATGCTTGCTCGCAAGCGCACCACGTCACAATGGAACGAGTCACATTTCATCTATGCACGGTTAGGTACTTTAGACCCAACCCTCAGTCTTCGAATTCCTCCGGAATTACGCCGACGAGACGCTACTATGCTGTTCAGATTATGGCTGGGCGTCGCATTTACCAATGCGTACGCGTTCCGCATAGGAATGGCTGACACTGCTGCATGTGACATTGTGGCAGTGTCACATGCCCACAATACTGCTCGCAGAGACAGTCACTCTGCAGTGCACTAGATGAACTGGACAATCAGCCTCTTTCGGAAGAAAGACTCCTGCGCTGCCGACAGGACTTTATGTCGCAGAAGAAGGCTGTGAAGGCGCTCCTGCGCTTCTGGCGTTTAACCGGCCTATCCAAACGACTGTGATCGGAACTCCCTGAATGTGTGTGCATGTGGTTTTTTTCCCTAATTCATTTTATATCTATCCTCTTTCCGACCCTTTCCCCCACCCCCGTACAGGGTAGCAAACCAGTTCGTCTAGGTTAACCTCCCTGTCTCTTTCTTTTAATTATTTCTCTCTCTCTCCTCTCTCATGGCCTTGCGGCTCAACGCTCGCTAAACCTTTCTAAAGCTAAGGAGGTTACACCCAGCGAGTATTATGTAGCAACCATTTCTCGTCCGATAGTGCTCAATGTACATGCCAATGGCTGCTAATGGGGATCGCAGCGTGCGCGTTGACTATAAGCCGGATGCTTCTGTCTCTCATTCCCCATTAGCAGTCATTGGCATGTACATTGAGCACTGTTTTTCATTGCTAAACAACGCACAGAAGAAAGCTCTCACCAGCACCACCTTGGAGGTCGAATGTTATACCTATTTCGGGTATGTGCCACTGGTGGTTATGTAGCTTCGTCCCTAAAAGTAACTTCAGGTTCGAATCCCACTATGTTTTACTTTATAGGCCCAAACTTAAGTGATTGCCGTCAGGCATGTAATAATAGTAGGCCCTAGGGACGGCTTTAAGCTCTCCCATAGTAGAGTACCGAGTACTCAAAATCATTAGCAACTTTTTCTAAACACACAAAGTATCTTCGTAAGTTCTGGAGCTCGCTAACCCTGACTTAGCGGAAAATATGTAGGGAAATTGCATCACGCTCGCGTCAAGTTGCAAAACGCTGACAGTGTGAGCTTATCAGCGAAATGTACGTGTCATTACAAAACGCGGTAAGCTGCTTTGGGGTGCAAGTTACAGACGAAAATAAAAATAATTATGAAAAAGTTTCAGCGCATGTTTCGTTATAGTTTACTTGTTTCAGTGCACTCCACCTCTGTGTCTGCAAAGAACAATTTTCACAACTGAGGGGCTCTGATAGCATACTGTGTGAACCAACTCAGCTCAAAGCTCGCTACAGAAATGAAAGAGCAATATTTTGTTGCGTCTCAAGAAGTTACGACACTTTGTTTGCTCTGCCCATGTATGTCGTACTTATTGTTTTGTTTGAATTGTTGAGAGATGCATGTCTGGTTTGTTTTGAATGCAAAGATTTTCGCAATATACTCGTACTCACCTAAGGGTGCAGACATTCACCTTTGGGCTATGTAGATTACTGGGTGACATCTTGTGCGGCATCATTTTGTGGCAGCACCAAAGAACGGCAATGATGAGAATTTGATAACAAAATGATAGGTTGAAGACGACCACTTGGAGATTTCAGTTTGTATTTTATTTTAGAAACTATCTCTACAGCTATTTAGTCTAAAATAGTGGAATTCTCGGCCAGTTGCTGCAACATTATGTAGAAATATATGAGCGCACAAGGTAGAACGAAGGGGAAGAAGCAAGAGCGTCTTTCCTGTCAAGTGTTTTTCTTCCTTCTACCTTGCGCGCTCATGCATTTCCACATCAAGCTGTCTAGTCGTGTGGTGATTGCAACGAAGCATCACCTACGTGTAGGTGTGGTATGCGCATCAGTACGTTTACTTTTTTTATACCACAAAAATGTTTTATCCCTGACATTATCGAAAACCCGGTGGTATCGCTTCTGCCACAAAAATCACGTAGGAAAAGGAGCACACTTGTCTTACAGCCAAGCCACTCGCAGCTGGGGAGCCCACATTTTTCAGTTCTTGGACAAATTGCTAGTAAGCTCACACTCACTATGATGGCGGCAGTATTTCAAGCCCTTCGCACTTTGGCAAGACATGCACTTACGCAGAGGCAATAAGGAACAATTGATTATTCTTACAGAAAAAGGTCTGTAGACACTTTTCATATCAGTTGACAGAACTGGCCCTCTTATGTATGTCTTTTTAGCAGTGCAATAATGTTAGAAGACAAGCTTACATCAAAGAAGACTCGAATCATACTATTATGAAAAAAAAATACACGTCCCGCGCGAATCACTCTGCTATGAACACTGCAGTGACATTGTGTAGTCATGCGACTCAAGGGTAATAAAGAAGCCGAGCACAAAGTCCCTAATTTCTCAGGTGCCCCTTTTTAACAGTACATTGCACGCAAATGAACAGCTGATAGCACTAAAGAGTGGCGTTTGTATACAATGCACTTCTTGCCATAGGGCCCCAGCACGTGCCGGCCCCACTATTTTTAGTTCGATAACATTGCTCAGGAGTCACACTTACGGAACAGTGTGATCACAACAGAAGAAGCGGTCGCGTTTTTCATGCCTGCTCGTTATAGAGGTCTTCGCTTTCAGCATGTACACTGGAGTGTGCACATCAGTGTTGGGCTTGATAAGAGGGCACAATGACTGAAATCTCAGATCATGCCCAACGCTTAAGAGGACATGTGGACAATGTCCATGAAAACACGGTATAACTGCTTGTCGTTACCGCTAGCTTCAATGATTACGCAACTACTCGGGGCCGTCATTTTTCGTGCACAGCGCAAATGTTTGCCTCAACGTACTTCCGCATGTGAAATGCCGCCAAAGTTTGCATATTCTTGGAGGCATCCCTCATTCCATATGCCACATTCCTACATTTCGAAACTTTCGCGATAGCTACATTCGCATCCCTGCTTTGGTACCAAAAGTGCAGTTCCCGCTGACAGTGAAAACTCGTTGAAAAAGATGAAAAATGACGTTGCACTTTTCCTTGACAGTTGGAAACAGATTTACTGGACACATTTGATCCTAGTTCGCTTTATGGCATTCCTCGGCGCCCGTGTTGAAATCTCAACCCTTTGCTTCCTGAAAAAAAAAATGCACAGAACTTCCCTTGAAATTGAATTTACATGCAGTCGTCTCATCCTAACTCTCTCTCTCTCTCCCTCTGTCTCTCTCTCTCTCTCTCTTGCTTTTTGCTTCATTACAGTTACGTCCATTTTCAAGCTTTCAAAAACTATAGTGAGATGAAGTAAGTGGGCTGCTTGTCAATAAATCTGACAACTTTCATACAGTGTTAAACAATAAAAAAGGTAACCTTTTTGCTTGCCATATCTCGCTTTTTCAAACGGTTCTCATAGAAAAATTCACAGCATAATCATGGAGTGAATGATGATTAGTGGGGCGAAGCGTCTGTCTGTCTGTCTGTTTGTCTGTCTGTCTGTCTGTCTGTCTGTGAATTGTAAGAAATCGTCAACTATAAGAAAACAACTAACGTCATATAGTGACATCATTTCCAAGGACTTACACACACAAACCATTTTTTAGCTATTCATAAAACACAATGGTTACACACTACTACAACCACTACTACTACTACTACTACTACTACTACTACGACTACTACTACTACTACTACTACTACTACTACTACTACTACTACTGGTACTACTACTACTACTACATAGGAAGGAACGACCCACAATCTAAGGAAATTCGCCCCTAATAAAAAGTCACAGCTTTGCCGCAAAGACGGAGCAATGAACGCGATAGCAACAAATGGGAAAGGCACGTGCAGAATGGCAAGTAAATTGAAACGTGCCCGTGTTTTTCACGCACAAATAACGCACGAAATGTGCTCACAAGTACAGATGAATGTAAATAGGCGTTTCAGTAGTTACGTCGCTGTGTCTTAAAAGAACGCTCTTTTAGCAAACGAAGACCTTAGTGCACCCGGTACCTACAACGGAATTTCTCCGATGAGAGCCACAGTCCAGCCAAGACGTGCGATCCTCCCCACTGCCAGATAAGGGCGCACGAGTGAGGGTCCACCTTCTTCTCTTTGCGGGGCAAAGTGCGCGCGGGAAATAGGGTGCCTCGATACTCGCGCAGACGAGCGGGCATCAAGACACTCTAGTGGAAGATGAGAGCCCGCACCGTCTCACGCTCATTGCGCCATCTTCCTGGTAATGCTGAAAACACGATTGTTCTCCCCGAGATGCCTGTCACAAGCGGTAAGTGGTATATATGAATATATAAAAGTTCAAAGACGTGCTTGCCCGTGGCTCGGTGGTGAACGCCTTGCAATCAAGACTCAGGGATTCTACGTTCAATTTTCCGTGCCAGTCTTTTTCAGGATTTTTTTCTTTCATTATCATCATCATCATCATCAATATCATCTTCATCATCATCATCATCGGCCTGACTACGTCCAGTGCAGAACAAGGGCCTCTCCGATGTTCCACCAGTCAACTCGGCCTTGTGCTTACTGCTGCCAATTTATACCCGCAAACGTCTTTTTTTCTTGCTTTTTCATAAATATAGATACGTATACATATACGGGGAGGGACCGTGACGTCCACGTTGACACCACCGGCAAAATCCTGCCGAGAGTGTTCATGTAATTGCAATCGCAATAAACGTTACACCAACTCCCGCTAAAGAGAACCATGTGTAGACGCAAACCAGTGGGCGCCAACGCTCGCAATTGCAGCAGCGTCCCGCAGACGATCACCGCTGTGTTGCACAGCAGATAAAACTGGGGAGCCACAAAGCACGCAATGATGGGCTGGTGTAGCTTACTTGGTCATGCCAATCGCTGCTAATGGGCTCTAAGAGACGGCAGGCTCCAATTTGACACAGAGACTCACAGTCCGCTGTATTTGACACGCACGCTACAAATTTTTATCGTTCAACAACGCACAAAAGAGATCTCCAATTGACACTACCTTGGAGGTCAACAAACCTGTGCCTAGATTTACGGGTATGACATCAAACGGTTGTGCAGCATGAGCAGTAAAAGATTTAGGGGGCGAAGCTCCGTTTAGTCAAACCTTGCCCTGAATCGGGCGTAACCAGCAGTATCAGACAAACAGACAGACAGAGAAGCAGGTAGACAGACAGACATACGGACGGACCAACACACGTACGGGCAGACGGACAGAATGACAGGCGCACAAATAGGCCAGCCAGCCAGCCAGCCAGCCAGCCAGCCAGCCAGCCAGACAGACAGACAGACAGACAGACAGACAGACAGACAGACAGACAGACAGACAGACAGACAGACAGACAGGTGGACGGGCAGAAGGATGGACGAACGAACGTACGGACGGACAGGCAGACAGATGGATGGGTGCTTCGCCCCACTCATCATCATTCACTCCGTAGATATGCTGCCAATTTCTTAATCAAGAATTTCGCTAGCAGACGCTGCCAGAGTCTGCGTTGCAAAGCAAGTGCGCATACCCACCCTCTTTATATTCACACTTGAAGGCGAGACGCCTAGAGGCGGAGAGTAGCGCATGCGCCGTCACAGCAGAAGTGAGAACGCAGGAGAAGCGCAAGCAGGTGGTAGAAGTAGAGAGAGTAATGCGCAGCTGTTAGCGAGATGGAAGAAGAGTTGCGCATGCGTATTGTGGGTGCGGAGGCCGACGCTAACGCTGCAGGACATAGACCCGAGCAAAAGCACCACAGCTAAAAATTTGAGATTTCATTTCATTTTTATCCCTTGAAGACCCCATTGCAGGGGTACTACCTAAGGGGTGGGTACATACATGAAAAACAGAATTCATGTTTTAATACTTTGTAAAGTGATCTGTTAAAGTGGTCAAAAATGTGTAAGTACAGGTAATGACTGTGATGTCATTGGAAGGGCTGTTTCAGTTTGTTGCTGCACTAAAAAAGCATGAAGACAAAAAAATGGCAACATGTACACGGAGTGAATGATGGATAGTGGGACGAATCATCCATCCGTCCATTCGTTCTTGCTTCTGCCCATCTATGCGTGCTTCTGTATGGCCGCCCGTGCGTCCATCCGCCCGTCCGTGCGTGCGTCTGTTCGTGCGTCCGCACGTCTATCTGTACGCCCGTCCCTGCTTTCGTCCATGCATTCGCTCCTGCGTCCGTCCATGAATCTGTCTGTGTGTCCGTTCGCCCACCTATTCAACACTCCAAGTGCTACCATCTCGCATCTTTTCATCACATATTCCTTATATAGAAGCACCGCCATCCAGCGGACATTCCAAGCACTGAACGAGAGGAGGCACACGCACATTTTCTTACGGCTTGCGGTTCGTGTCTACTTCCCGCCTTTAACCAGCTCGAGTTTATGCGTGGTATATACTAGTTCAGTGTCTTCATGGCACTGCGGCTCAACGCTCGCAAAACCTTTCTAAAACCTAGGAGGTTAAGCCGAGCGAGTATAACGTAGCATTCCTTTCTTGTCTTCTCTGTGTTGGTGAAGAATAAAAACATCACAGCGTGTGCATTAACTAAAAGCCGAATTCTCCTGTCTCTCATTCTCCCTTATCAGCCATTAGCATGTACATTGAGCCCTATCTTTTATTGTTCAACAACGCACAGAAGAAATCTCTCACCGGCACCACCTTGGATGTCAAAATGTGATACTTGTTACAAACTACTACTACGGCCACGAGGGATGAACGGGTGCCGCTATAAGAAGCTTCGCAGGACAGTGCGGGCACGTGGGCGAGTGACTTGTTGCGGTTACCTGTGTGACTGGAGATGCGTGTCGGGGGGAGAATGTACGGTGGCTTACCGAGGGAGCTGTAAAAAAACTTGTGAAAAAGACATATGCTAGCAGTGTGGCGACGAGATGCCGGTAATGGTAAACTGGATTCTATTTTTAATGACTGTATGCTGATGTCATACGAGTACTTATAGTGAATAAACCTTGTAGCTCGATATTGAAGTGTCTCGAATTGATTGATGAGATATTATTGATGAGGATTCCAAATGGAGGATGGGTACTCCAATTTAGACCTGATGAGAGACTGATAGGCGAGTAGTTTTACATCTTGAGGGGCATGGCGCAGATGGCGTTTTAAAAACTCTAGTGTTCTATTGGCAGATGAAATGATGTTTCTAATGTAAGTCACTGGTTAAATCACTGCAAAGGGTTACTTCAAGATATTTGTAGGAAGAAAGTAGTACAAGGTTAGCGCAAGCGATTCGACAAGAAACAAAAATGCATTTTTACGGTGGTGGAAACAGTTTAGTTCCGTTAGCCATAGGTTACACCATTCTTGCACACTTCGCAAGTAATTTTGAAGAGATGAGTTATTGGAAACGTTTGTAATGGTACAATAAATTAAGCAATCGTCTGCGAGCATACCAAAATTAGATGAGACATGCAATTAATGATCAATAACCTAAATTAAGAACAACAGTGGACCAAGTACGGACCCTTGAGGAACACCTGAAGTTACGGGGGTAACACTAGATATGTGGTTTCAACCAAGACGGAGTGTGAGCAAAATACTTCAAAATTCAAAATTCTTCAAAATTCTTCAAAATTCTTTAATGGATGCTAAATATTGGGATTTAGATGTAACGCATCAAGTTTTAGTAGTAGACAATCATGGGGAACTTTGTCGAAGGCTTTTGAATAATCTCAAAAGAATCCAGATTTACATGCTGGTCGTGAAGAAAGATGGCTAGCCGCGTTTCGCACGAAAATTCTTTCCTGAAGCTATGCTGTGATAGATGAAAAAGTCATAAGAATCGAGAAAGTTCATGATATGTGTATAGCATATCAAGCATTTAACGTGGCACACTGGTTAATGGAGATGGGGCGTTGCAATGCAAGGGGAAACGGAGCGTAAGGAGAGGAGGAGGAGGGGGCGCGCATGCTCACCCTCTTTGTATTCACACTTGAAGGTGAGATGACTAGAGGAGGAGAGTAGCGTATGCACTGTGACAGCAGAAGTGAGAGATGAAAATTCCAACAAGAGACTAATCATTTCCCATGAGCTCTCGCCACCATGAGCCACGGGACGCTCACTCCTCTTTTTTCTATGGCCGATCGCCCGCGGGTGGCGCGGCGCTACAACCCCAAAACGGGAAACTTACGTGGGTAGCCAGCGATACACTCTTGATCAGGTACCGCTTAAAGGGCTCGATTTAGCCAGGAACTGGACGTTTTTTGTCAGGTTTTGTAGATGTAGCCGGAATTTATCCAAAACCTGTATTTATGCATTTGATCGAAAAGGTACGGAGGAAGTGCTAAGCCTGGCACAAGACTTTTTATATAAGGCATTTCACAACTACATTTATGACATAAACGAGAAAATCCCTGCTAGCTGACTTTTTTCAAGTAGAATTTAATATATTTTTAGTTTAAGCGAGAAAAGTTTCGCATGCTGGTTACTTATCAAGTCATGTTTTAACTAAGATTACAAAAGATATTAGCATTAGGAATAAAAAGCCACAAAAGCATTTCTTCCCTGCTGGAGCCTGAATTCAGAACGCTGTTAAAGCGATACATTCTGTGTGTATATGTATGTGTGTCCGTGTGAGTGTTTGGGGGGGGGGGGGGACTTCCTGGTCCTATGCATCATAGGTGCTGACAGCTGGGTCACTGTCTCCGCGGCTCTTGAGTTTAGCGCTTTTAAAAATAAACACGCTGACAGCGACACCAAAATCGCTCGTTAAAACTTGTCACTTTAATGTACAGTGTCATGATTGTAACAGGTAGGCTTTTATTTGCTTCTAAAAATAATAAAAACGAACGCAAATGCACTTCTTTGTCCACGCACCCTCATTAATATGATTTAAGACCAGCGTTATTCAATACAATATCATTCATGCTACACACTTTGCTTGAGCCATTGTGTGCACATGTGTAGTATTCGTGCCTGAAGCTTATACATACCATGGATGATGAAAGAACAACACATTTGTTATTCACCGCTTATGCCATGCGTTTTTTTTTCTTTTTGTGGGTGCCTTCTGCGTTCGTAGTGTATTTTAGCCTCATTATTCTTACCACGGTTTAAGATGCATATGATTCTGGTCCAGTTGCCTTGTGGCTGCCCTTTTGTCGCACATGCCTACAAGAAACAAATCGCTTTTCAATAGCTCGCGCCACCATAGCCACGGGACGCTCCTCTTTTTTTTCCATGGCCCGTGGATTGCCCGCGGATATAGCGCGGTGCTACAACACCAAAATGAAAAACTAACGAGGGTGGTCAGCAATACGCTCTTGGTCAGGTACCGCCTAAAGGTGTTGATGCAGCCAGAAAAGTGAACGTTTTTTGTCGGGTTTTGTGAATATAGCCAGCATTTAACCACAACCCGATTAAGAGTGCACGACGCAAATGCAGTGTGGACAACCATACCGCAGGGCCCACACCTCACATAATTTTAGTTTCACCGTCTGTGGCTTGACGAGTATTCGATCCAATTTCCGCATGTGTTTCTATTCTGTCGTTCGTAACCTCGAGAACGAATGGCGCATGGCGTCGTCGCCAAAGACATGAAGCTGCAGAGCTTGGGGTCACCGTATAAAATACCTAGACGTGTTTTCAGCAAAAATTTTCTCCTGATTTATTCGATACTTGTGGATTCTATGTTTATATACATACATATACATAAACAGAACATGACGGCAATGACGGGAATTCACTGAGAGTGTTCAAGTAATGGATATGATTGAATGATATGGGGGATGGAACGTCCCTAAACCTCCATATAAATACGAGAGACGCCGTTGTAGAAGGCTCCACAAATTTCAACCACCTGGAGTTCTTTAACGTGCACCCAAATATGAGAACACGGGCAGACAACATTTGCGCCCCCATCGTAAATGCAACCACCGCAGCCGGGATTCGATCCCGTGACCTGTGGGTTAGCAGCCGAGTACCTGAGCCACTAGACCACCGCGGCGGGGCAGGTAATGGATACCGCGAAACAGTGACGTTATCGTGTGCGTCACAGTAATCAGGCGTTCCTGATGTGACAATTTTGTCTCTCATTGAAGTCATGCCCGATTTCAGATTGTCATACGTCATTGTTGCTTGGTTTGGAACGCATGACGATTCCTGCACCTGTAGATAATAAAATATTGCTCTTGTAAGCACGTGAGCAAGGTACGCTTCAACGCAAAAGGAAAGGAATCAGTTTGAAAAATCAATGTACAATAAAAAAAAGAAGAAAGAAAATAGGAGGAACGAAAGAATGAAAGAGAAAAAGAGAGAAGTAAAATAAAGTGGTATGTGAGGCACGCACTTCACTTTCCTGGTAGCATAAAAGGTCCTGAATTTTTTTTTTCTTTCAATGGTAGTTCCTATTTATGTATGCGTGCCACGTGCATTTTCCAAAAAGCCTTCTTAGCAGAGCCTCATACAATTTTATTTCATCAAAACACGTATCTACCGTCGCTTTTTTAGGTTTCTAAAATGAACGTCGCGTGTGCTTCCAGAAAGTTGTTGACAGCAAAATTTAATTGTGCGCTACTCGGAAAACCATCATAACTCCCGCTGCAGTCTCTGACGCTTCTCTGCATATCGTTTACGGTAACAAGTAGTAAGAACGAGGAGTAAAATAAAACTCATGATGAAACAAGCGCCAACATGCCGAATTGGCAGTCATCCTAAAAATAAGACGGACGCTGACATAAACAAGACAAACTCAGTGTTTCTTAAAAAGGTTGCCTGTATGTCTTCTCTTTTTTTCTGTAATATTCTAAGAATTTTGCGTTAGTGCACATGACATCGCTTCACAGAAATTGCAACGACCACGTTTCACCTCGCATGAAATTTGTGTATTCAGATGACGTGAGGCAACTGCTGCGAAAATATTTCATCATGTGAGTGACTTCGTCGTGAGACAGGCTCTGTAGTTTTTCCCTTCTTGAGACGAACAGAAACCAAACACTTCCACCAATCTCGAACTCGGGTGCACACTCTAAAGCAGCCACCGTGAGGAGCTTGAAAAGAGGACCGGAATATCGACCGACGATGTTGCTGCGACTTCACACGTTGAGAAGGGCGCGCTTGGCAGGGTATTTCCAAGTTACAAAGATCCCGGGAATGCAGATGAGACTGCGTTAGCGCAGTAGTCGAACTGATTGAAAGAAAGTCGCTGCGTATGCTTGGTGGTGCTTGGTGGTGTAGCTAGTTTTCCTTGCATCTCTGTTGCCCACGCATTGGTATGAGAAAAATCAATCGTATAGCTGTGCATGAATATGCCCGTAATTTCTTCTGCGATAAGTTTTTTTTTTTCATTATGGAAATTCAAAGCTCAATACGAAGGTGTTGGGGAGGAAACGACGCAGGTATTTCATGGCCTGCGTACTGTTGGTGCGAATTACATTTCTTCGTCTATAACAAATTCTGCCAATAATTTCAGTCGGTCCTCTCAAGCAATAACAAAAATGGCATTCTCAACTGTGTGAGCACTTGCAGCAATGCTGTTCAATTTTGCAATGCTAAGAACAAATAAGTTACACTTCAATTCCTTGGAACTTCGTTCATACTCTACTCGCTACGTTGGCCTAGTGGCAAAGGCACTCGGTTACCGCACTCGGGCACCGCTAACCTGCAGGTGGCGAGATGGAATCCCAGCCACGGCGACCACAGCTACGATGTAGGCGAAAATCCTTGAGGCTCGTGTGTGGTGTACGTTAGGTGCCTATTGAAAAACTCCACATGATCAAAATTTCAGAAGTCCTCTGCTACTCCGTCTTTCATAATAATATAGTGCTTTTTGGACATTAAAGCTCTGCAATTATTTATTCGTTCATATTCATGGTTGCTTTCCTTTGTGTATAGATCTGCTATTTATGATAGCATTCAAGTGCATAGCAGTTTTGTCTATTGCAACGTTTCTCTGTAAACATATGAAATATGTAATCAGAGAAGCATTATTCTAGAGGCCTATAATAAAGTTGTAGTGTGTTACAGAGACCATGAGGCTTTATGTCCCATATTAAAATATACAATATTCCGAACAAGTAATTTTCTTTTTATGGAAAGAGACCCGCTTCTGAATGCGATTGTTATGATCACCTCTAATGAGTAGTCATAAAAAACTTTCCTATTAAAATTTATCTCCTTCATGTTCGGAAGATTTCAACACCCTTTAGTATAATATTCGCTTTCGATGTGTAATAAGATGGTATTGTTAAATATATTTTTCTGTAGGTAGCTAGCCATATTTTACCAAACTTATTCAGTTGTCAGTGAAGAAAATACGTTTGCAGGTTTCTGCGAAAAATGTGCTCAAAAGCATACGCGCACATGCAAACAAACACAGAAGCGCACACACAAATATACACACTCAGAGACGCTAGCATGTTATATAAGTGTTTTTTTTCCTCAAAATGAGAACATCGCGCAGAGAATCAGTGCTTACACTACCGAAGATATCAAATCTCTTTTGTGATTCGTATGTAAATGACCAAGAAAAGGCGCATAGATGTCGCAAACGCAATATGTTGTGCCGAAGGATACCGCTTTGTTGGTTGCTGAAAATATTATGGTTTAACACTGCAATTATTGTAAGTGCTCACGAAAACTTGAGAACATATGAGCAACGAAAAGAACAAGCAGATAAATGACACATACAATAGGCTAATGTTTAATGAAAAATGGGATGGAAGTGTCGTGAATGTTATAGCATGATTTAAAAGAGTGTTCGCTATTTAGGCTGACGTCCAAGTAGAAACCATTGTTTCCGAAAACAAGATACACTCCACTTTACAAACAGAGGGCTTTTCAACGTCCTGTTTTATATCTGTTCGATTTACTTATTATGCCGGTTCACAATTCTGGAATTGTTCACTTTCTTGGAATAACTCAGCCAAAGGTTTTTCTGTGGGTCTGGTGAGATAAAACTCGAGTGAAAGATTTATTTCCCTAATAGCAACTGAATTTCGCATGGTTTTCGAGAAAAAAAACGCTCTGTTATCTCTTTTGGCTGTTTCACACGAACACAAACTTGAGATAGAGAACTGTGATACACAGTGTGATGCACTATATATTCCGTTGTTCTATAAGATAGCAAAGTGATGGCGAGTTATCACTATAAAGTTAACAAGGGTGAACAACTAGTACTGAACACCCACAAGGTGCTTAGCAGCGTCTATACCATCCAGCGTGCCTGTAACAAGGCCGTCAAGCTAGACCTGCCGGTTCCTACGTGGCAGTACCCGGGTGGTGCGTGTCAACCTCACCGCCTGCACTGGATCATGATAAAGTTGTTCTCACTATTACTCACTCACTCCCTCACTCGCTCCCTCGCTCACTCATGGAGTCATATCGTGGGTGGAGCAACCAGACTGCATGATCAGCTGAAACATTTTATTTGGCTAAACTGCGAACCAGAAAACGAAAATTCAAATTGCAGTAGCACACTGGCACTGACAGCATGAACAGAGCGTCGGCCGTCGATCAACTAACAAGCGGCGAAGCGCGTCAGCATTTATACATGTGCCGTCGAATATTCCAGCCTGATCAGTGGTCTTTGTGCAAGCACTGACATAATACTGAGTGTTCGTGTCTTGAGCACAATCTTTACAGAACAACCTACAATAATCCTGAACCTTCTCTAAGAAGGAGGCGCACTTTGCGTTGAGCATATTGGACAGACTTTGTGGATGAAAACCGAATGAAACATCAGTGAAAATAAGAAACCCACGTGGCAATATCACCATGGCGTACAGTGGACGTACTTTGTGACAATAAAGTATACCTTCGTTGTTAACCTACACGTGGACTTCCGTACCACGATGACTGTCTTTGCTCGTGCGATCTCAACTGTGTTAAAGAAATTACGTCTATGCGTGAGCTTCTGGACTCAATTTGTACCACCAAAATTCGGAAACTTGCACGACGAACAGAATAAACGGGTCTGCAACACTTTTTGACCATGGTTCGACAACACCGCCGATCCGTAGTAGAGGCTGCCAAGAACACGCGAGCCAAATATTTTAGCACATCACGCAGCCTGCAATTCACAATAAATTATAGAATTCAGCTAAAAATTACTATCTCTTTTCTCGACAAATGATGCAGGAAGCTCAAAAATCACTTGTAAAGGCCTTCTATCATCCATTGGCAGATTTGAACATGGCGTGCTCGGTCATTACAGGGATTGCTGCTGGAGGCCACGACTTGTCCAGGCGTGTGCGTGTGATCGCACTGAAAAAGCCGAGCTTTCGAAGGAAAAAAAAAGAACAAAGAGCTGAAAGTCACCAAGTGCGCGTGACGCATTTTCTTTGCCCATGCCATCCCTCCCGCCCTGCTTAGATTTCAGCACTTTCATCGGGACTAGAGAAGAGAAAAGGCTATTTAGCGTGCTGCAAATCTTTCTAACTCCACTCGTACTGGATGGATTCTTTAAATATTTATGGCATTTAATTCGGGAGCCTATAGGCTCTTTTAGTGAATCCATTTCATGGTTACCCCAAAAAGTGTTTCAGGGTCCTTTTAACATCACCTTTTGCCAGCTACAGACACACTTCAACACCCACACGTTCATGAATCTAACGTCTACGCATGCACAAAATTGAGCCGAGCACCTTGCTTGCATGCACAACTGAAAGCCGAAAACGATTATTCAGGCAAGACACTCGGAGTCATGGAGGTTGTCTATTTTGTTACGCGACATTTGGTTTTAAAGGGGTTGCACGATAACGTAGCTCGACAGCTTCATTTCTCGGTGTCCGATCATCAAGACAAACACACATGAGCATGACAACGATAAAACCAGTGCGCATTCAAGACAATTTAATGAAAGTAATAAGTAATCGGGGCAAGTAGTTGACTGTCGTCTCAGTTGCTAGTTCCACTTGTATTGAGCGGATTTAGGCGTTTTCAAAGTATTTCAAATTTTCTCGCTAATTCACACATCTTGATGGTCATCACGTTCACTAATGCGCCTTATCGTTCACTAATTGCGTGTTTGTCAATGTCCGAGTAGTTTACTGCATAGGCGTGGGGTGCGAAGGTTCAAGGAGGACGAAGGTTCATCGTAGTGCCTTTTTCCCGTCTTCTAAGTTAATATGGGATAGATTTTGCTCCCCCTCCTTTCTTCAGGAGGTTAAGGTGGGTGCGCCTCCCTCTTCCTTGACCCGCATGCCTGTGCCATCCTATATTTGAGCGTTAAACAAACATTGAAAGAAATTCAAATAAACATTCAGCAAGCGTATATTGAGGGAAATTACAAGTACCCTTAGTCACGCGCTGGCAAGCGTGCCTTCAACCGAATGTAGTGACCACCTTGTACGCAAGGGTGAGAAGTAGCTATGTGCTTTTGCTCATAGTTGCACATGATTTTGTTGTACAAAACAAATAAGTGGCTTTTTATTCTCTCCCTTTTTTGTTTCCAGAACACATTTAGTTATAAAAATACTGTCAATAACGAGAAAGTATATTAGGCTTCCACTTCCTTTGGGTTTTTTTTTTATGTTATCAGGTTCGCTTGTTTGCCTGGTATACCATCTGGTACTACTGCTATGTGGCTACGAATAAAGTAACACTGCACTGAAGTTCCTACATCTATTCCAGCAGTAGTCATCCAGGTGTAACAGAGGCGGTAAATCCTCATACACACCACTGCGTAAGCAACATGTCAATGCCACTTATCGAAAAACAACTACTCCACGATGACGTGCTCGCTCCATCAGTTGTGGTTATGGTCATTCTCACTGTTTTGCTTCAGAGACAGCTTTCAGCTCTCCCATAGTAGCGTACTAACTACTCTGAATCGTTAAACTTTTTTCTAAACACACAACGAAAAGTTTGCTAGCTTACTTTTTTAAGTTCAAGAAAAATAACGTGAATTAATGTTTCAACTAAAATTTCATTGTGCGGCCGCTGTGTCACAACATAAATTCTACTCAATCCTTTTAGGGTGTACTGAGGTCTAAATTCAATAGTTCTATCATTCTTGATCCATTGCCGCACACATTACAATTCCTTCGGTGTCGTTCACACAGGTTACGTCTAGAATAAATATGGTTTGTGGATTGATCGTATAATATTGTATGTTGTGCTATGGCTACTATCTCCTGATATTCTGGAACGCTCGAGTGAAAACTTCTCCCACTATCATAGAGGTAATCGTTTTTTATTTATAACAATAATTTGGTGTTGTGGGGGTATGCATAAAAGTTTCATGATAGCTTTCTAATTGCATCATCCAAACTATCTCTAAATACGTATACAGGACACGATGAATGCATTTGCTTAGGAGCTACTTACATCGAGGTCAGCATCACTTATTTTTTCGCTCAACTGAAAGCCTCGGTATAAACGCAGGCTTATTTGGTGCTTTGAGATACATTCGATCGATTCACCCCTATCTCAACATGGATCTGAAGTTTAAAGAGACACGAGTTTTCAATTAGACAAAGCCCATGCTAATCTGCCCAATTTGCTCATCTTGAACATGCTTGTTTCATTCACGTTATGTGAAGCCCGACACAGAATTTTTTTGTGTGCTCTGTAAACAGCTTTTTGGAGTCTTGTCAATTATGACAAGTAGCTGAAACATATATATACCCTCTCCTCTACCACGTTAAGTTTGCATATTCTCTTCCTGAATGATTCTCATCATCGGTGGCAGCGCATAATTTCAGCATCATACACGATAATGGTTCTCGAAGGATCACTTCCTGGTGCTTATAATGATAATGCTTATGCTTTGCTCTACGTTCTTCCTTTTTTTACAGCGAAAGCTGTTATGAGATCAAAACTCGGGTCACGCGCGGCGCCATAGTGGACCGCCGCCGCCAGTGCCACCACCACTGGTGTCCGTAACCACATCACACGAAATTAAAAAAGAAAACTTAGTACCTATGACACAATGGGAATCAACTCGAGTCCGCTGGGTTCCAGCCCAGTGTCCTACCACTGGGCCACGCTGGTGCTTGGGACTTGTTGGCAAACTTGCCTTAGACAGGCTTGATGTCGGGAAAGCAATCGTGTTAATACGACTTATAAAGCATTTCAAAACAGCGAAAGAACAAGCAGTTGTCGCACAACGCGAATAGCGTATAACGAGTGGGTCGTCCAATGCTCCAACCCATTACAAAAACGTGTTCTTGTTCACCTAATAACTGTCGCGCATACTCACTCCAGCCATAATTCGTCATCGTCGTCAGCCACTGCATGAAAAATTGGCACAAAATTGCTTGCAAGTGTTTAGCGGATACCACGCTTCTCAGGAGAATGACGAAAAATGGCATACCGAATGCGTGCCTACTACCCAAAAAGTTTTATTATAGCGGTAGTGGGTATAAAGAAATTCTACTTGCAGCAGTTACCCAATGAGTGCTTAGAAAAAGCTCTAAAAGGTCGTTCTTCTAGCTTCCTTTTTGACTGGGATGCGCCTTCCGCATCGGCCTGGCGTTTTTAAAGACCATAGTCTTTCTTGGGGACCTTCGACACAAAAATTTTGGTCTATCTGTCTGTCCTTTTGTCTTTTTGTCCGCCCTTAACGGTACCCCAAACGATCCCAGACGACACCCTAAACGGCGGACTCTAACCGCAGCGCCCACCAGTATAGCTCAAGATTTAACATTCATGCGTGTTCGATTGTCAATTCAAAAGCAATTCTTGCCGATAATTGAGGCACAATAAGAACACGTCGATATTTTCTATGTATGGCTTTATACTAGAGAAGGGACACATAACTAATTCTGACGACAGTAGCGTTTATCACGCTGCGTTGACACTGCAACACTGAAAAAATGCTAAAAAAATGGGCAGATCCCCCGTACAGGGGGAATCGATTATATGCGAAGCACGAACGAGAAGGGGTCAGTTTATAATCAGCGCAACGTTACGATGTCAAGGTAAATGATACCGTAAATGACTGACGTGTCATGATTATCATGTTTGGATGCGTTATTGGCCTTCATCATCTATTCACGTCACGTGATATCAAATTTAGTATATATGGAGCTAGCGAAACGGCCGCGAGCACTATGAGCGCGGTATGTTGTCATGTTCGTACATGAAACGCATGTTAGGATTATGATGTTCGCACCAGTCATATATTTCGTCATGCATTGACGTCCCGTGACACTAAGTTTGGTACTCGCAAGTTTCATCACCTATAGGGGCGCCCAGGGTGGTTCAATATGGCGCCCACAGAGAATGTCGGTTAAGGTTGGGGTCGATGAGCACACATGCGGCCTGCATTGTTTTAAAGGCAATAGTCTTTCTTGGGGACCTTCGACGAAAAAATTTTGGTCTGTCTGTCTATCTGTACATTTATCTGTTTGTCTGCTCCAACTATTCTTCTAACGGCATCAAACAGCCAACCCCATCCACAACACCCACCAATATTACTCAAGGTTCATTACTAAGCGTTCTACTAAGCGTTATTACTAAGCGTTCATAGTTGTGCGATTGTAAATTAAAAAGGCAAATATTGCGCATATTTGAGGCGCCATAACAACATCTCTTTGTTTTGTATGTCTCCCTTTATACTAGAAGAGGCACACACAAATAACTCTAAGGACTGTAGCGTTTAACGCGCTTCGCTGACAGTGCAACGCGATGCTCAAGATGGAGTTTCCAGTGCATTGCTACGACACCTGCCCGTCGCTTTGCATTATACCCCTTATCATCTCCGTCACTGGCGCGCATCTTTCTCTGCGGTCGCGCACGCCTTCGTTTTCGAAGATAATTGTCAGATGGCGCTCGTGTCTAACGTGCCTAGATGTGCTTTTTCGCCTCCGTTCACGCTCGAGGCACTCTAACGCAGCGCCTTCAGAATATCATTCACCGATTTTCTTGCGCAGAACATCAAATAAACGTTTTTTTCACTCTCTTCAGACGGAAGACTATCGTCTTTCGACCACATTTACAGTGTAACATCTCTATTCGAGCCAACTTTTTTCTTTTGCTTTGCGATGGCTTTACCCTTTTAACTGCAAAGCATTTCTTAGCGAACTTCGGCGATTTGAGCCTCTATCTATCTAGCCGCCTACGACTTTCAGCTCTACCGGCCATTTCTATAATGGTATCGATACCAAACTTGGTATGGCATACCATTACTGTATAAAGAACATATTTGACTAGACATACCATCATAATCATTACATGTATGTCAAGGACGTCATGATTTATATTACAAGGTACTGAAGCTTTCGTGGTGGTTTCCTTCACAAGGCATGTTGCAAAATTGGTATGGTATGGTATGATTGCAATGATTGCATGGCGAACACAAGCGACAGACCGCAACTTGAAAATCACGATATCCGGGCCATGTAACAACATGACTACATGCCACGCTCATGATGCGCTCACGGCTGTTTCGCTAGCGTCACATATACCAAATTCGGTATTGCAGTACGTGAATGGATAACGAAGGTATGTGACTGGTGGAAACATGATAATCATGAGATGTGTGTCATGTAACAGCATGACAACACACCACGCTCATAATGCGCTGGTGGCCGTTTCGTTGGCTTCACTTATACCAACTTTTGTATTATTGGACGGGAATGGATGACGAAACTATTATAGTGGTGCAAACATGATAAACATGAGATGCGTGTCATGTAACAACATGACTACATACTACGCTCATGATGCGCTCACGGCTGTTTCGCTAGCTTCACACGTATACCAAACTCGGTATTACGCGACACGACTGGACGACATAGGCAAATGACACATCCAAACTTGATAGTCATGACATGTGAGTGTCATGTAACAACATCACTGCAGGTCACACTGATCATGCGCTCGCGGCCGTTTCGCGAGCTTCACATATGCCAAATTTGGTATTACATGACGCCAATCGATGACGAAGGTATGTGACTGGTGCAAACAGGATAATCATGAGATGCGTGTCATGTGAGAACATGACTACATGCCACAGTCAAGGCTCCAATACATTTTGACGTGACGTGGTGCGTGTGCTCGCCGGCGTTCATTTCGTCGCGTCACGTTGGCGTTGCCACGCCAGGTGCCGGTCCTGTCATATAATCGCAGGCGCCCGCCGCGCTGCGTTCGTTTCAAGCATGCGCGTTTCAGCGCGCCCGGTGTCCCTTCGTCACGAAAAGAAGGAGACGCAGTGTTGGCTGGGTAACGCATCGGCGCGAAATGCAGCATGTCGCATTTCGCGCCGGTTGCCGTCGGGCTGCGCCGACTGACGCTGGTCGCGCCTGGCGTCAGACTATAGAGTGTTCACGTTCTGGTAACGTAGCGTCGCTGTGCCCAGCGTGCGCTTGCGTCAAAGCTACATTACAGTATTCACCTTTTCATAAACTCCTCCCTGGGCGCCGCCATATCCCTCCTTGGGCTGTCGAAATTGGTGCGTCCCCACGAAAATGCACTGACAACGCGGCGCCCTTAGCCTTTGTAGACCCGCGCACAGCCCATCATGGCGGTCTTTTTTTTCCTTCCTGTGAAAAGGTGTATATAGGGCCCTTCATGATGCGTTCGCGGCGGTTTTGCTAGCTCCACGTATACCAAATTTGGTGTTACGTGACGTCAGTGAATGACGAAATATGTGACTGGTGCAAACATGATACTCCTGAGACGCTCGTCATAACAACACGTATATACTCTGTATGTGCGTCTCTTAATTTTTTATCCTCATACAGACATCAATCCTCCGCAGTGTTCCCTTCGCTTTGCGATACAGCAATACACATACATAAGCCATGATTTCCAACCTGTTCTCCTCCTTTTCGTTTTTTTTTTCATGCTCGTAATTCACCTTCTTTACATCTCTTGCCTTCGACCCTTGCAGCTCCCTTGATATAGTATACTTAGTTATGCTGGGGCTGCTTCTTTGCACACTCCATTTGTGCTACGTATGGACAGCTTCACTTACTAGACCTGAGGGGAGTTTCGCACTTGCAAGGCACATACTCATTTCTCAATTCAGAGAACATCACAGGCGAAGGTTCAAGCTAGGCTATAACAGCACCAGAGTAAAATGCATGATGCGATGATCAGCGGTATATAAAGATAAACTGGGACAGTCAGGCACTGGTGGTGGTAAGAGTTAGGAAACAGTGGAGCTGGTGGCCTTTTAATGACGCTCGTGTTGAGCTAGTTAAGCTAGTTGGGCAAGATGGATTATGAACGTGAAAATTATGTAGTTTTGTATATTTGTATGACTTCGTATATAGGGTAAACTCAAACAATGCAAACTTTCAGTAATCATTGTCTTCAAGTGTTCTTACTGTTTATTTTTGTTTATGTAGACTGTGCAATGAGAACTGTACTTAGTTTTTGTCTGATGTCTCTGTACTTAATTTTTTTTTTCGGAGCAATGTACTTATTTCTCTGGTGTTGCTCCTGGCTATCCGGCGTGTGAATCCGGGGTGAAGGCCTCGCCAGGACACCTACGAGTCTCCTTCTGCCTTGCCTCGTGGATGCATTTTAGGTTGTTAAGTATGTACGAAAAAATATAACCTAAACTAAACTAAGTATGTGGCTTTTAGTTTCTGGTTTAGCTTCTGCTTGCTCTTACATCCCTCTCCTGGCCTTTGACATGCTACACTATGGCTGGCGACGCTTTGCTTCACCCTCTATCATCCGTCTTTGTCCATGTTCCTGGTATATATTGCCATATTAAAATTATATATATATATATATATATACATACATATATGGGAAATAAGTGTATACTTTAGGGCTCATTTTTCCGTACTTTGACACAATAATAATGAGATCTAACAGACAATAATGCCAAGGAATGTATACGGGAAGTTATTAGATAAAATTTCATGTAAATAAAGAAAAGTGGGTGAGAAGATGGCTTCCCGTGAGCAGCAACCGAACCTGCGACCTTCGAATACCGCGTTCGATGCTCTACCCTTGAGCTATCACGGCGGCTATCCCCCCAGCCACTTCATTTAGTTTATATGTGAATTTAAACGTGGGAGTGTCAGTCAGCGCCACCTGTAGCCATGGAAGCGAGTGTGTCTCTCTTGCTCTCTCTGTCTCTGTCTCTCTCTCTCTCTCTCTCTCTCTCTCTCTCTCTCTCTATATATATATATATATATATATATATATATATATATATATATATATATATATATATATATATATATATATATATATATATATATATATATATGTGTGTGTGTGTGTGTGTGTGTGTGTGTGTGTGTGTGTGTGTGTGTGTGTGTGTGTGTGTGTGTGTGTATTGTTACAGGAAGGAGACTGACTCAGAGGGGAAGTCACCGATGTATTTACAGCCGGTTAGGCGAGCAGCGCCAGCCCCACAGATTAGCTCGCGCCAGTCTATCTGCTTTGTCTTCTTCAGCTCCATGCACTGGCACGTAGCATGACCCGCGGCGGTGGAGGCACCGTCCCGGTGCTTTAAAGGTCGTTATCTGACGCATTATTGTAGGGCTTGATCCGCGAGACGTTTACGATATCACTGGGCCACATAGTAGATGATGATGGACAGATGGGGCTGATCTCGTAGGTGACAGGTGTTACTTGACGCAATATACGGTAGGGTCCCGTGTAATGAGACAGAAGTTTTTCGGATAGGCCCAGTCGACGATGAGGGGACCAGAGTAAAACGAGGGTACCGGGAGCGAAATGTACGTTTCTATGTTCCGCATCGTACCGACGGCATTAGTTGATTTGGGACGCCATCAGCCGAGCGCGAGCGAGCTGACGGGCATGATCGGCTCGCGCAATCGCGTCGCGGGCATACTCGCTGGTGGACGAGGTGTGATCTGAGATGACTGTGTCCAGTGGTAAAGTCGGCTCTCTTCCGTACAATAAGTAGAACGGCGAAAAGCCCGCTGTGTCGTGACGGGATGAATTATACGCGAAAGTTGCGTAGGGTAAGGCAAGGTCCCAGTCTCGGTGGTCGGGCGACACGTACATAGCGAGCATATTTGTTAAAGTGCGGTTAAATTGTTCCGTGAGGCCGTTTGTTCGAGGATGGTAAGTGGTTGTCAGTATGTGGTGCGTGGAACAAGAACGCAGAATGTCGGCGATGACTTGGCATAGAAATGTACGGCCACGGTCTGTGAGAAGCTGTCTCGGAGCACCGTGAATCAATATAACGTCCCGTAACAAGAAGTCAGCGACATCGGTTGCACAGCTGGTCGGTAGAGCTCGCGTAATAGCGTAGCGTGTAGCGTAGTCTGTAATAACGGCTATCCATTTGTTTCCCCATGTTGATGTGGGAAAAGTACCAAGCAGGTCTAACCCAACACGGTAAAATGGTTCCGCGGGTATGTCAATTGGTTGAAGATGGCCAGCGGGTAGCAGCGATGGTGTTTTGCGACGTTGGCATAGGTCACACGTGGAAACCTATCGGCGTACCGAACGAGCAAGGCCTGGCCAGGAAAAACAGCGCCGGACGAGCTCGTACGTCCGGGATACGCCAAGGTGTCCAGCCGTGGGAGCGTCGTGAAGTTCGGTGAGAACACAGCGGCGCAAATGCTTAGGCACAACAATGAGAAGGTCGGGCTCGTCTGGTCGGAAATTGCGACGGTATAGCACACCCTTTTGAATGACAAAGTAGCGGACGGAAGCATCATTTGTGGATGATTCCATACGGCTGATGATGTCAAGCAGCTCTGGATCACGCTTCTGTTGTTCCCCAATATTAAGGAAGTCGGACACTGACAAGATAGAGTTCTCCGTGGGCTCGTCAGTGTCCTCAGGATCGTCAACAGGGTACCGGGAGAGGCAATCGGCATCATGGTGTAGGTGGCCAGATTTGTAGACCACCGAATAGGAAAACTCTTGCAGGCGCAAAGCCCAGCGACCAAGGCGGCCTGATGAATCTTTCAGAGAGTTGAGCCAGCAGAGTGCATGGTCGTCGGTAACTACCGAAAATGGGCGTCCGTATAGATAAGGTCGAAATTTCGCCACCGCTCATACAAGAGCCAAGCACTCGCGCTCTGTTATCGAATAGTTACGTTCAGGGGCGGATAGGAGGCGGCTGACATATGCAATAACGCATTCATGGCCATGTTGTTTCTGAGCCAGCACTGCACCAATGCCATGCCCACTTGCGTCTGTACGGATTTCTGTAGGGGCAGCATGGTTGATGTGTGCCAGAATCGGAGGGGTAGTGAGAAGAGCGACGAGAGTTGAGAACGCAGAAGGCTCTTCGGAGCCCCATAAAAACGGGACTTCTTTCTTGAGGAGCTGCGTAAGCGGCCTCGCTATGTGCGCAGAATAGCGTCGCTATGAGCGTCGAAAGTAGGAGCATAGTCCGATAAAGCTGCGTACATCCTTCGCAGATCGTGGTACAGGAAAGTTTTTGACGGCGCTGATTTTTGCCGGGTCTAGTTGTATACCGTTGGCGTCTACTAAATGGCCAAGCACTGTGATTTGATGGCATCCAAAGTGACATTTGGACGAGTTGAGCTGCAGGCCAGCGCGACGGAAAATTCCCAGGATAGCTGAGAGGCGCTCTATGTGAGTTTCAAATGTTGATGAAAAGACGATGACGTCGTTCAAGTAGCACAGACAGGTGGACCATTTGAATCTTCTGAGCATGGAGTCCATCATTCGTTCGAAGGTAGCTGGAGCGTTACAAAGGCCGAAGGGCATGACCTTGAACTGATATAGGCCATCGGGGGTGATAAATGCCGTTCTTTCACGGTTCATTTCACCTACCTCTATATGCCAGTAGCCTGAACGGAGGTCTATGTAGGAAAAACATTGGGACCCATAGAGGAAATCAAGCGCATCATCTATTCGTGGCAGTGGGTAGACGTCTTTTTTGGTAATTTTGTTTACGTGTCGGTAATCCACGCAGAAACGCCATGCACCATCTTTCTTGCGAACTAGCACTACAGGAGAAGCCCAAGGACTACAGGACGGCTCAATGATGTCTTTGGCGAGCATTTTGTCGACCTCACTTTGGATGTTGTGACGCTCAGCCGCCGACACCCGATATGAATGCCTATGAATAGGATGCTGATTACCAGTGTTTATGCGGTGGCTCATACCGGTAGCTTTCCCTAACGGATGGCCGCTGATGTCAAAAACGTCGATCTAGGACAACAGAACGCGGTGGAGCACATCAGTCTACTGCAGCGTTAAGTTGGAAGTGATCATCGAAGTAATAGCGCTGTCGGAGCAAGTGGCAGATTGATGTTGAGCGTGGGGGTGAGAAGGGGCGGCCATCGCGAAAACATCTACCACATTGTCTTCTAAGGTGCAGAGCAACGCCATAGAGATCCCTTGTGGCAAAACTTGAGGTGTCAAGCTAAATTTGACAACTGGGAGGCACGTAGAATTTCCTGCGATGGACAGAATGGTGTGCGGTAATGTAATGCCATGGCGTATGAAGACATCGGTGATAGGGGTCACAACATAGTCACCGTCGGGAACTGGTGGTATTGAGACGAGCTCTATGTAGGTCAGTGTCTGTGGAGAGATGCGCGCGTGTCCCGTTGTGCAGAGGCGACTCGGTCGTTGTGTGATAGGTTCTGTTGCGGGCAAGTGTAGACGGAGTGTACTGCTCGAACAGTCTATGAGGGCAGAATGCGCGGACAGGAAGTCGAGGCCTAAGATTACGTCGTGGGGGCATTTATCAAGGACGATGAAGAGAACAACTGTGTGTCGATCCGCAATGCTCACACAAGCGGAGCACATTCCAACTATAGTTGCTATTCTACCATCCGCAACACGGACGAACTGAGTGGTCGCAGGTGTGAAAACCTTCTTGAGCTTGCGGCGAAAATCACTCGTCAACACGAAAAGTTGGGCGCCGGTGTCGACAAGAGCAGTGACATGTACGCAGTCTACTTGTACGTCTATGAGGTTCCGTTTTGTGGGTATCGTCAAAAGAGGATTTTCGGTCAGTCCTAGCGATGTAGCGCCACCACCGGGGGCTGAAAACGCTTAGTTTTCTGTCGGGGAACCTCATGGGAAGGCGGGGGAAGATGGTCGGCGGGGCTGTGGAGAACGAGACTGGCGACGTTGGGGGGATGGAGAGCGGAAGTAGCGGTGTTCAGAAGCAGGTTCCTGGGCAAAATGGTCGCGGCTGGTCTCATGGCGATAGGCAAGACGTGCATAGAAGGGACGAGAGGACGGTTGTGCAAGAGGACCCCAGCGACTTCTGCAATGGTGAGAAATGTGCCCGATTCTGTGACACGAGAAGCATATCGGCTTGTCATCATGTGTTCGCCATGCGGACGGATTACGGAACATTGAGGGAGAGCCAGTCGGGAAGGGACATGCAGATGTGTATCGGGGCTGGTAGTCGGTGCGGGGAGGCGGTGAGATAGGGTGAATTCCCAAGCTGGCGATTTCCTGCCGGACGACTGCTTGAAAGAGAGGCTACGTAATTGGCGGAGAGGGGTCGGGGGACGTTCGTCCCACCTTAGCTGGAGCAGCCGCTTCAAGCTCCCGCCTGACGATTCGCGTCAAGTTGTCACAGGTGTTTGGTGGATGATATGTGTCGAGACACGAGGACGTCGCAGTGGTGTTTCGGAGGCGCTGGAAGTGATGGGAGATGCGTCTGCTTTTTGCTTGTTGGAACCGGTGGCATTCTTGAATGATCGCATCAACAGATGACACATTGTTGAATACCAACAAGTTGAACGCATCGTCGGCGATACCCTTTAGAATATGCGCAACTTTTTCAGGTTCAGACATATTTTCGTCAGCTTGGCGGCATAGTGAAAGGACAGCCTGAATGTAACCGATGTAGGACTCCGTGGAAGATTGTGCGCGAGTCGACAACTCATTTTTCGCAGCTTCACGACGACCAGAGATGTTGCCAAAAAGCTCATGGATCTTTGCCTTGAAGCTGTCTCAGCTTGTTATGTCATGCTCGTGGTTATCAAACCAAACACGAGGGGTTCCGTCGAGATAAGTTATGATGTTTGAGAGCATAAGAGTGGGGTCCCACCTGTAAGTGGCGCTGACGCGTTCGTAGAGGCGTAGCCACTGGTCGACGTCGGAACCCTCGCTGCCCGAGAACACGCCGGGGTCTTTGAGCGTGGGAAGCGTCACGAAAGTTGTTGCGGGCGCTGGGTTGACAGGTTGGGCAGAAGGGAGAGCGACCGGAAAGGATGTAGCCGTGTCTTGAGTGGTCATGTTGTAAGCCGCGAGGGAGCGTCCGCTTCGGAGTTCCGTGGCAAGGACGGGGATCGCACGACTCCACCAAATATGTTACGGGAAGGAGACTGACTCAGAGGGGTAGTCACCGATGTATATACAGCCGGTTAGGCAAGCAGCGCCAGCCACACAGATTAGCTCGCGCCAGTCTATCTGCTTTGTCTTCTTCAGCTCCATGCACTGGCACGTAGCAATATATGTACTGAACATAAAGAGAATTGCTGTTGGAAAACGGTGTCGAGTTCTTGTACTTCGCAAATGGGTGCCCTAAGCAGTCGCCAACTCATTGGAAGAAGAAGACAATGCAGAAGAAATCACAGCATATCATCGGAATGAATGATTCTGAGAATGGCAAAGCATTCGTCAATCCATCCATGCTTTCATCCGTGCGTTCGTTCATCCGTACGTCTGTTTGTGCGTCCGTTCGTCCGTCAGTCCTTCCGTACGTGCGCCCGTACGCGCGTCAGTTCGTGCTTCCGTCATGTGTCTGTCTGTCTGTCTGTCTGTCTGTCTGTCTGTCCGTCTGTCTGTACGTACGTGCATCCGTCTGTCCTTTTAGTGAACTCTTCGAGTAAGGCCATCTTGCTTCTTTTTATCATATATTCATCATATACAGATACCGCCATACAGCGGACAATCCAAGGACTAAAGAAGAGTAGGTGCCATATTTCTGCTGTCAGTGCTTTGTTAGAAGGGGTGGTGCCACCAAATTTGTGGCATGCTTGTTCTTCGCTGTTAACCTTTCCTTCAGCTCGAGAAAGCATTATACACACACCAAGATTCGTGTAATTTTGCTTAATAATTTAATATAGCGCTACTTATGAAGACCATTTTCGGTTTCAGTTTCGCGGTGCCGAATCGGGAAGTTGTGTCGATGCACAGGTGGCTTGGTCACGTGAGCACACAAGGCTGTTACGCACATGGTGTTGAGTTTTGTCTTCTCTCGAACACACGTGCCACACCAAGCACCAGCCAAACAAACGCGCTGACAGTCGCCATGGCCGGCTGCACTAGCATCGAGGAAGTGGCAAGGCAAAAGGCAGCAAGAAGGGAACAAAGCGTACATATTTACAACGTATCTATAAAAGGCGAACGAGGAAGCCACCGGATGCTCGATGCGCTGGCCTTTTATAGGCGCCGAGATGCTGATTGAGGATGAGACAGCCCCGCTGTTGGGCGCGCGCAGCGTCTCAGAACGACACGTCGAGAGTCTTTTCGAAAGCACTCAGAGTCCTTGACGGACGCACACAGTCTGTCTGCAAGGGACGCAAGAACACTTGTAACAGCAGGCATGCTAGTCCTCTCCTTGTTCACAAAATGTGTTTCGGAGATGGTGGAGGTCACTCACGTCGCTACAAGTCTCGTGTGACGTCATGACAACTGCCGTTGCTTCTCTTATTCTGAAGCGATTTGCCGAGATCGCGAGAGTGAGCATTCAGCTACATTTTTTTAGAAGTGAATCAAAATAAATTCTACGCGTTTGTTGTGTCCGACTCTTCGTGTGGAGAGTCCTTCCATACATTGGCAACCCACAACAGGCTTGGGGTAGCCTCGAAATTTGGTGTCACCACCCCTTTACCACAAAGAGCGTGATAACGACGCTGTTCTACGTTTTTCGTAACAAGTCGACATGCGGACATGTTACCGAGGGCGGGTTTGACCACTTGTATGTGGGTATGTGCACATGTTACACACTACGACAACGGGACGAACAAGCCACGTTATAAGGAGCTTCGCCCCTAAAACAGAAATAACATATACAGCTAGCAGTTGTCCTCTATCTTTTCAAGCTTCCTTGAATATTGTGGCTCCCCTATCCACTCATTCAAGAACGCATAAACACAGGTTACAAAACCTAGCTTGTATCCTCCAATAGATTGAAAGAATTTTGCGGCTGACTTAGCTGCCGAAGACGATGCTCTCCCGAAATTGATTTCCCCTAGCCCGTCGTATATTTTACATAAAATCTTGCAGAGGAATTGTTGCTCCATCGCTCTGTTGTTTTCAGTTGTTTACACTGACTGAAACAATTTTGATGGGCATCAACTTATTTGAGTGTGTGCTCCGTTTGATGAAGAGACACACGTTAAGCATATATTTACAAGGATATCCACAGTTTTGCAAGCAGGAACGCATACGCGACTGCGCGGGTAATACCCTGCCTTCGATTTCTGTTACGTGCTATTTATGATGTCGATGAACCCTAACTATATTTGCTTTAAGTATTGATTGATACGTGGCGTTCAACGTCCCAAAACCACCATATGATTATGTGAGATGCCTTAGTGGAGGGCTCCGGAAATTTCGACCACCTGGGGTTCTTTAACCTGCACCCAAATCTGAGCACACGGGCCTACAACAATTCCGCCTCCATCGGAAATGCGACCGCCGCAGCTAGGATTCTATCCCACGACCTGCGGCTCAGCAGCCGAATACCTTAGCCACTAGATCACCACGGCGGGGCAGAAAAAGTTCAACGCCCTTGATACTTTTCGTCAAAGAAGCTAATTCAATAGGCATCCAAATTATGACGTGGCCTGAATATTTTAAAATGTTTTGTTGGGATATGTGAATGACCTGAGTCATTTACATTGAAAGCTTGCGCTGTGGAATGTTTTGAAAATGCTTTATGAAAGTGACTTCCCGGGGCACTACACAAGAAAGTTCTCTGCAGAAGCAACGTAATCTTAAGGTGTATAGAGTTGTCATTTTTATTTAGGATTGCATGAAGAGAGAGAGAGAGTGAGAAAGGAAAGGCTGGGAGGTTAACCAGATATTGGCATCTGGTTTGCTACCCAGCGCTGGGGGTGGGGAAGTAGGGGCAAGAAAGAGGGGTTAGATAGAGGAAAAAAAAAACGCACGCGCACTCATAAAAAAAAAAACGAAAACACACACAGGAAGGGCGTCTCAGCTACAACCGTTCAGCAAGGCCGGTCAATCGCAAAAAGTGCAGCAGCGCTTTCAGGGCCCTCTTCTGTGAAGTCACATCCTGACGATACTGCAGAATTTCCTGCTCCGACAGAGGCTGATCATTTAATTTGTTGAGTTCCCTGCGAAGGCATAGTCGCCGCCTACTATACGCTAGGCACTCACAAAGAACATGTTGAATGGTTTTCTCCTTGCCACAGTGGCCACAGGCTGTGGTGGCGGCCATACCAATGCGGAAAGCGTAGGCGTTGGTAAATGCAACGCCCAAGCACAGCCTACATGACAGGGTCTGGTCTGCTCGGCGAAGCCTCGCCCGTGATCCTTAGCACCTCACAGTCTTCCCTTTCTGAAGTTATGAAAAGTGAAATTAGCTTCTCAGATTAAGCTGACCACCAAGGGCGACGAAGCCAGTGCTATGGCTGCTTCTTGCTTGATTGCTGGAGTTATTTTTGTAATGATGGTACTTTGAAGGCCGTGTTTTACTTTATTGAAAGCTACCGTTGCACTGTGTTGATCATTTGCATATTCGGCCGCAACTACATATATAACTTCCTCATCTGTATGAAGTACCTTGCGCCTCTAATCTTCCATTATTGCGCTTCCGTTGATATCCTGGATTTATAATTATGGGTAATAAGCATAATGCGCACTCTGCTTGTTTAGACATTGTATATATCCTTTCATTGAACAGCGCACGTTATATCAAGCTTGGCTGGATGTGTTCTTCCCACTTTGCTTTGAGTTTTCCATTACTATTGCACTATCATATGAGCCTCAATATCTTTGTATAGCCTGATATGCATCCGTAACGTTTCTAACGTCTCGTTAGACTGGGTGATCGGTAAGGCGATTGCATTCGTGCATGTTTTTATGTGCATTCTATATTTTTTCTATTCCTTGCAGCTTGATTTATGGGATTATACACAACATACTGCCACTTGAAGGCTTCGTGGGGCAGGTTGTGTTTTTTTATGACATAGTTCTTGTCAGTGATTCTTCAAATCAATCTTTTTGGGCGTTGCTATGCAATATTGTCATCAGTTTTATTTCTTGTGTTCGTTTTGACATATTCGGAGTCTCGGTAGACATATGTGTTGTACACGGAAGCGTGGGTAACCCTCACCCAAGATTGTGTCGCTGTGTAGTTCTTAAGATGCGCTCAAGAGAAAACTTCCGCCGATCCAATATTTTGTCCTCCAGCCTATGTGGAAGAGCGCATACAACAAAACAATAAAACAGTTATTACAATGTGGCCGCTGAATCTCTTATGTGCTAGTTTCCTACGCACACACGCACGCATGCGGTCGAAACGCACAAATAAACGCACACAATCCACACGGAAAAAGTGAATTCAGCAGGGGGCGCACAGACCATTTCCGCGAAGCCACTATTGCAGTGCCGTGTGTCTTGACTCACGGCGACAAAAGTGCGACTGCCATACACAAAGCGACAGGGTTGCAAACAATATGGGCTCATGGAGACTCGTTCACTCACCTCTCTCTTTAGTGAAATCACGATTCTCATGGAGATAGAACAGGTTATCTCATCGGAATTTTCCTGTATTCATACCACCGAAAGGAACCATAAACAAGCCCTTTTCGTCGGTAAATTATCTACAGGAATTGAGCTTGCTCGTTCAGTGCCCTTTTGTGGCTATAAAATAAAGGAAACGCTGAGATAATAACTTATTTTAATCAGCCTATGTTTGACATCTGTGTACTTAAGCAATCTATCAGCTGTAAGAAATAAGAGAAGTTTATAGGTGAGTCCAAAAAAAAGTGAATTTGGGCTTCAGAGAAGTTGAAACCATGCTTTGCGAATCTCTGAAGTATTCACACTTTTGCTAATTCGTGTTTTTTAGTTGCTATCACAATCGTTTATATTGAGCGTGTTGAGGAGTACTGCATGACTAAACACACTTCGTGCTGGGTTCCTTGAGCTGGTCAGTGTCGACGGTCAATTTTTCCAGTTTTTTTTTCATTCCACTTTTCTCTCTGTCTTTGCTGCAACAAAAAAGAAAAAAAAATGAGCGGTATCATCTTCGCAGTTTCCTTGTAATGGCCACTTTTTAACGTATCCAACGTTCTCACCGTTCTTTTCAAGCCCTTTTCCGCAGGAGAGATTGAAGAGACGTCAAGAACATGTCCAGAAGTCTGATACTGGAGAGTTTTTGCGAGAAATTTCCGGGTCACCTTTTCTCCAGCGGTGACACTGCGCTATCTCAAAAGTAAACTACCATACGAAAATACTTATCAAAGCAGGCCAATTGCGCAGCTCATGATTTTGCGCAATTGTGACGCAAAACTTTCTTTCACGACGCATAACTTCACACAAAATTGTACAGACAGCTGCACAAAGAAACGCGAATATTGTTGACCGAAAATAATGAAACCAACAAAGTGCGCGCAGTAAAGTGCGTTGAAGCGTTTGGGAGACGGCGCTAGCTGTCTGAGAAACGTTTCTAGACTTGAAGAAAGAGATTCTATTGCGTCGGAAGTTTCTGCACAGAGACGAAGGCTTTCCCCTCGCACTCCACTCAGCGTGATTTAGGGCTAAACGGACTCCTTCTCTGGAGATGTGAGAAAAGCGAGTGTTCTCGCGTGTCTGTCATACTGTAGCTTTACAAAAGAGGTTACAATGCTGAATATATGTTAGGGACTTGTGATTTCATTGAAGTATGATTGTTTATTTTTTGAAAATACTGCGCTGCGGCTTGAGGCTGAGTCACAGTCATGGCTCGAATGGTTTTTTGTATAGCGTGCGTAGTAATTAAAGAGCCTGAATGGTTGCACTATGATTCCTACCTGCGTGAATATGATCAAAAAGTTGAGTGCGTTATATTGGTGGTCCTGCTATGACCTATTTTCATTCTGCTTCTTGCAGGCAGAAAATTTTCTATTTCTGATTGAAAAAACGTCCACCATAGGAATTGTGGATTCCACCATCCACCATTTTGGTGGATGGTGATGCTGGAAATGTTGGTGTCACATGGTGTATGGTGGCGTATGGTGGAGCGGATGGTGGATGGCGCGCTCCAGCCGGCCCGCGATGCTGGAGCGCTAAGCAGCGTCAGAACCACCGTGACGAACTGCCACTAAAGAAATAATAAAAATATTTGTATAATAAACGATGTAACAGCACCCGTAAAAAAAACAAGACCTGCAGCAGCGCGGAATCCAACCTGCCACCTTCGTGTTCTCAACTGAGCCCACTAGCTACTGCGCCACGCGGACTTTTTTTACTTCTTTATTGCAGCATGTAACATTTAAACCACAGCAAACAGACTTGGACCCAGTTTCCAGTTCAGTGCTATGGATTCAACGGAGATAAGCCAATTGTCACACACACTTAAAATGGTTTCAAATGACCTAATTCATCCATAACATTTACAGTTCATCATTCTAGAAAAGTTTTGCAAAAACTTCTCGCAACTTGCACATATGTTCAATAAAATAAATACGTACTGGCCGCGCACCTAAATCACAACGTCTAACTGCCATACGGCTTAGCGATATCCTGTGTAAGCCAAGGATAAAGAACATATCGTAGTTTAGTAGGCCAGGTTCTATTGCTAAAAACTGAATCCCATCTGAAGTTAGAGGTAAATCTTTCTGAAGTGTTTTCTGTAGAACATCCAAAAACAAAATTGCGTCCCAGCAATCAATAAAAACATGCTCTACCGACTCAGGCTTTCGGCAAAATAAGCAGTCGGATCCCCACGGTAAAAAATCACCTAATTGTTCTAGCCACGTTTTAACCGGCAGCGTTTTCGTGTGCAGCTTATAAAAGAATGTTTTAACTCAAGCTGGTACAATCACCTTTTTACCTCTTTTCAAAACGTCTTATACTTGGCTTCCACTATATTATAGAACGATACAAAGGAACAGGAAAAAACAGTTTTAATCAAATTTCTCGGGAAACGCTTCCGAGTGACGTTAGATAAATACTCCAAACAAAATCTAGCACTAAGAAATCGAAAAGCTGCCACAACTTCTCCAAAATAGCTACTGACACCATAACAAAATTCATCATTCGTGGTAACAATAAAGTTCGGCAATGCTTATGCTAGCCTGATTTGAAGGAATGTACGTGAAAACGGATTTTCTTGATCTGGTAGAAAGAGAAACGTTGATACAACCTGCATCAAAAATAAGTGTGGCAAAGCTAAACCACCTCTTTTTGATCTTAATAAGAGGTTGTTGCGGCTTGTCCGTTTGTACTGGGATTGCCACATTAAAACATCAAGAAGCCTATGAATTCTCTGAATATTGATTCTGGAACACGAAAATACTTGCAGCTAGTCAACCAGCCACGATACTAAGAAGACGTTCCATATTGTCGTGCGAGTGAAGACGGACAGATCACGGCCTCCACATCTCTGTGTCAGAACAGATAGCCCTTTGGTTTTCTCGGCACTCACATCATCGTTGTTCTTATACTGGTCAAGCGGAACACCAAGGTATGTGTTAGGCTTGCTTGACCATTTGATCTGTTCATACACCACTGGGAACGCTTCCCAATTTCCATGCCACTGCCCAACACACTTGTGTATGTTTACAACGGTACTATTAGCATCACAAAACCTTCGTACAATGCTCATGGAGGTGGGTATGCTCTCCTGATTGGTACAAAATATTGCAACATCATCAGCATATGCGAATATCTTCACCTCACACACGCGCCTCAATGAAAACCATGTATATTTGAATTTTCTTAATGGCCAAACACAGAGGTTCCAGGTACAAGGCGAAAGTGGGCATCCTTGCCTTACAGATGAACATACAGTAATTATTCTAGTTAACTCGCGGTTCAGAATCAACTTGATTGAACAATTGTCGTAAGCCATCTGAACACCTTTCAGTATCACAGAGCCAACGCCAACATGTTCTAACAATTTAAACAAAATGCTATGGTAAACTAGATCACAAGCCTTCGCTAGATCAATTTGCAACGTTGTAACTCTTCTGAAGACAGCGCCACAGCACTCCAATATGCTTCGTGTTACATGTATGTTCGTAAAAATGGATCTTCCTCTTATTCCACAGGTTTGCTGTGGGCCAACTAGTGTACATATGGCTGTTTTCAACCGCATCGCTAGAACTTTCATTAGTATTTCGTAGTCCACAATCGTCAATGTTTTCGGTCTATAGCCAGACACATATTTCTGTTTTACAGGGTCTTTACTTTTCGGGATCAAAACAGTGTGCGCTTTTTTGAATGAAGGTGGTAGGCTACTCTTGTTAAAATATTCCGCGAAAATCTTTCGTAAAACAGCGGCTAACTCTGCCTTGAAAGTTTTGTAGAATACTGCCGTTATTCCATATCGACCAGGAGGTTTCCCGTTATGCAATATGTCTGTAACTATTTCTATCTCTCCTGCAGTTATATCTACCGATAAACCTTCTGTATCTTGGCAATCTAACGTTGGCAAAAACCTTAAAAAATCTTTTTTAAAAGTGGCTTCTTTAGGTATACGATTGGAAAATGATTCGCTGTAATATTCTGTAATTGCATTCTTTATATCTTCGGGTCGACAGATGGTACCGATGGTGTTAAAGAAGTAATCAACTCACAAACTCACTGTTTAACTTCAGTTCTGTTTGTCGTTTACTCGTGATGAACGGGATCTGCACCTTCTATAAAATTTGCACATTTGATAAACACGAACAACTACTGCCTGAAACGATTGCTACTGCGATAATGGAAACAGCGCTATTTTTTTGTTAAAATTTACAACCGCAAGGAAAAAAACAACTCAGTGGGCTGAGAAGCAGGTAGAGTTTATCGGCGGTTACTGCCAAGTTTATTATCCGTTTCTCGGTCCTTCCAAAGGTCGATATCAGTTCAGCCTTTATAACACCTCAATACTCATTAGATAGATAAGCCCACACAATTGCTTTTGATGTTTTTCGCGCAACGCACACCGCAGTCGTGCCAGCGCACCGCTGTTGCTCTGTCGTTAAGAACAGCTACATAACGGCTAGTCAAAAACCAATGCAGTGCGCCAGAAACATTATGCTATCATATTGGTTCAGTAAGCGTACAAATTGACGTGTCTATGTTCTCGCATAAGAGCCAGCAAAGCGCCGGCGAGTGCGACCGGCGGCTGTCGGTGAGGGGAGGCGTACCTTTGGTGGAAGTGCTGCAAGTGCGTCGCATCGATGTTTGTCGCTTCTTGCGCGGACACCGTACACAATAAAAAAGGCTTTATTTTGGTAAAGGATGCCACAGCTGTGCTGTATTGACATTTTTACTCGTCAAAATTGTGTATTCTGAAATCCAGAAGCGCCGATAACACTTGTACGGGCTCGGCCGGCATGACTAACCTTTGGTGGAAATCAGGGTGGTAGAGCAGAAGGGTGAAAGTCAAATTCGCTGGGGCTCATCTCGACGCATGTCGAAAGTAACAGTTTATGCATATTCGAACGTGCTTTGTTAACTTAAAAGTACGGCTCAAGCAATAAAGTATGCAAGAATTGCCAGAGTTGCGTTTATAACGTGGCGACATCAAATGACCGCTGTGTTTTACTCTAACATTGAAAAGGGCAATTGCGAACTGGAGCCCATTTATTTGTCAACAACTGCGCACCGATGTAAAACATTTAATGTCACTGTTCACAGTGACACCTCCAGTCTTCTAAACATCACAACAAACAAACACATCACGGATGTCAAACTGATGTAAGTACGTGCGCGAAATGTAAAAACATTCCCGGCCGCAAATTCTACGCTCCACAAAAATTGAACCGTTGTTGACACCACAGGAATAAAAAATACACCTGGTACTAAGCATAATTATCAGCGTTAGATTCTTTTGACCGTAAACATATATCTCTGCGCATTCAAGAATGAAACACCACAAATTAGTGATTTCACATACTGGCGTATGCTTTTTCATCATGTCCCCATCATCCACCTTGGTCACCAATTCTTCCACCAAACACGTTTAGCCTCGCGATCATCAGCCGGAATTTTCTACCGTCACCATCATTGGCTCGCCACCACCACCATCTGCCACCATTTTTTTTCTCTAGCCGTCATCAGCCAGCATTTTTACCGTCACCATCATTGTATCGCCACCGCCACCACAATCTGCCATCATTTTTTCCACTCTCGCTGCCATCAGCCATTATGCCCACTACAGTTTGCAGCATATCCACCAATATTTACACTGTCCACTATTCTTCCCACCATATCCACCAACGGTTCCAGCAACCACCAACCCAGATTTTCAATAGGATTGCGCTTCATTTATTGATGTTTTCGGCTTTTCATATGCAATTTAAAAACGCTTTATTAGCTTCGTGTAGTACGTAAATTCTACAAGCACAGGTCATCAATTTCGAACTTGCAGTGGAGCACACTGTGTTCAATGCCCCCAGAAACTACGACAGGGAAGGAAAATAACAAAAAGTCGAGAAAACAAAGAGCACAGTATAACAGGTATAGCTCACTTTCATTGTTTTCAGTAAGTTGTTAATCTGTGCCACGTGCCCAGTCAAAATTAAAGCGAAGTTTAATGCTGACGCTTAGCAAAAAATGACCTCCGATGAGTCTGACCAAGAGGTATTAAAAGTTCACTTTCACTCCAGCATATGAGCTTTATTTTAAGCCTCTGCTCTGCGAAAAAAAGTTATCTGTGCTCTCTGAAATCACTGGGTAGATTGTTGCACTTCGGGGCCCAGATTATGGCTGTCGATATGTCGAGAAAGTTGGCTTAATCCCCAAAGCCAGACGTTTACTGAGAGGCCCGTGAGATACGTTGTTCTTGCGATGTCAGAGAAGATTTTCAGGCTGTTCAAACTTCCTCACGAAAACGAACTACTGGGTTGCATCTTATGCCTATCTCATGAAACTTCTTCCTAGCTCATCAAACTGTAGTAATGCCTGGTATTTAATTTCTTTAAATGTGACTGAAGAAAGAAGAGAATTTTTTCATTTTTATGTTTTACTATTGTAGGAGTACGTCGAAAAGCTGTTTCTCTGTAATCGAATTTGCCGCTATATGGCCATCATTTATTGCTTGCGGCAAGCAAGTTCCAGCTTTTGAGCCATATATAGTTCTTCTTTTTGGTGTTGTAAATATTATTCCTTGCGCAATGACAGGTATCGAGCTATTCACGCTAGTCGCTTCTCAGAGCAGTTTTATTTGCTTAGTTCTCAAGTAAAGTGCGATAGTTTTGCTCCCTTTACATATGCGCGAAGTATTTAGATCCTCCAGAGGACCCATGCCATCGCCATAAAATTTCGGCTGCCGGTCCCACCGAAGGCTGAGCCACCAACTTGATTGGAGAAAAGAAGGGTTCACGATTTTCCTAGATATGTGTTCTTGAGAACTACAATAAAGCTCCAGTGTGGTCGTATCACTTCAGTAGGAATTTAGTGTGTTTAAGGACTCATGCTTCCTCACTGCATGGGTGCTTTTAGCCATCGACTATGCAAAGCTTCCAGTTATTTTCTGATACAATGTAATTGAAATTCTTAACATATTTTACAAAGGCAAAAGTGAGTATAAAGGAAGCAGTCAGATACAAATTATTGCTACATTACCCAGGAGAAAACGAAAACTGGATAGATTGTAAAGCTTTCATGTAAAAACATGCGATTTTTAACTCCTGGCGGGAGCTTACTCACGATGACTTTTGGAATATTTCTGGTACCGTGATTACATTCCTCCAGTACAGTACGTCAGAACAATACGCCTTTGGTAAGCTGACCAATAAATTATCAGGGACGATGGCGTTTTTTTGCCGAATGGGGCTGTCAGAAGTGATGAAGCACAAGAATCCCGATGCCTGTTGAGCTGCTTCTTGTCCCTTCGCCCAGGTCTACGCACCGATGCTTTAGCTGAAAGCATGTTTTAGGTCGCTGCAGTATGGTCGTGCGTGACTGCAGTCATGTGATTGTACTTTCTATTTTGTACCTTTCTCATAAACAGTCAAAAAATTATGCATGCAGCATATACATTGCCACACATATCTGAAGTGGTTGCTTGGGAATTGCATCTACAAAATAACGAAACGCACTTGGCCCTTAAGTGAAGAATATTATATAGCATAATGGATCACAGATAAATAAGAGATTGATGTCGATGTAAAACATATCTTACAATCTTCACATTACGCCAAACCATGGCTTTAGTTTGAATCAGTGGCAGTAATCTACCTTATAACAGATATTTGAACCATGCTACGTAAAACACACTCAATATGTTATAATGAATGTTATAAGGAAGATAACATAAATATTCTACTGTCAAATTCAAAAATCTTAACACACTCACTGCCTCTATTGACACCAACAGGCCAGGCAAGGAACAATATCGACCTATTACTTTTTATAAGTAGACGCACGAAAGACCCATCCACAAAAGAATCCTTGAGTCTTTCGCCCAAACATAATCGTTAAATTTCAGTTGCTCTTCAAGTTTGCAGGCAGTACTCTTGCGGTACTAGTGGGCTTACTTCTCTTTTTTTCAGGCTCAGTAGTATAAGAAACACATTGTACAAAAGTATCAAAAAGTTGAAGCAAGGCACGGCAACGCTAGGTGATGCAGTTGTATTGTAGCGACGTCGAGTAGCTTATTACACAATCATGCAGCTGCTTGAGTAAGTTTCTTATCATTACAACGAAGTTACCTCGAATTTCATGAAACTTTGTGAATGAAATTTCAATATTGAGATTTTTTTCGGTAAAATGTTTGATTATTTGCCAGCCACACAAACACGCCCACACTCCTGTACCATGAAAATTGTAGACATATATTGATTGGTTTGTTTTTCAGACGTTTGTTTGCTTTATTGTGGCACGGTTGCGTGAGTATCGAGAAAGAAAATATTTCTCTTCTTGAAAACTGGCTACAGTTTGGCGCCATGATAAAACAAGAATAAGCACTTTCACTAAACGAAACTAAGCAAGCTATATCACGGCACAATTTTAACATTTCATATTCTACATGTCTGGAACTAAAAAGGGTTTCCGATTCACTTATGCGGGTTTGAACTCACTAAGTTTTAGAAGCACCTTCTTTACATGAAATCCAACGAAGAAATAAATATTTGTTGCTTAAACATATCGTAGGAATTCGTAGAGCAAACTCGGGTAATCTTGGTCGACAAGGAAAAGTTTGTTCATGAACAATCTCTTTATAAATTTAACAAACTTCTGCCACAGTAAATGACTCAATTGAAATACCATTAGTGCTGGATACACCATAATAATAATTCCAAAAATATATTCGTTGAATCGCCAGTATTACACTAAGCATCACGTAAAGTGGAGGATGGGATATAGAAAAGCGTGAACACAGTTCACTCAATTCCTCTACTACACACTGAACCAGAGAGGAGCGTTCCTGTGTGAGAGCACGTACCAAACAAGCCGGTCTTGAGTATGTTCAGCAATCCCTTGAAAGAAAAAATATGCTTATTTTAATTGAAAACCATGTCAAGTGCATCGATTATTCAAGCTGTAGTTGTGTCGTGTAAAACTTTCAAAGTGCATTGCAGTGTTAGCTAATGAAATCCGATAACAAAAACGTATCGCACACTTCTTGTAGTTCATGTATTTATGGGCCAATGATATCCTAGCCTAATTTAGTTGAAAGTGAGTGTTCCCGTGTGTGGCTTCAAAAAAATTGTGCTCAAAAGCACCAGCCTGGGTAAAAAAAAAAGCACGTTGCAACTGTAACAGATACCATTCTGGTGGGACATATAGCATTGCACTCGAAACAGAAGGTAAAAGTAACGCATTTCTACAGATCTGCTGTGGATAATCTTCGGCTTTACACTTCACCCATCTCGCATCGTTTTGACAACCCTTATAATTTTCAATATGAAATATTTCTTGATAAGCCACAGATACTCGCGCCTTTACATCTATCTATCTATCTATCTATCTGACCTACCTATCTATTTGATATAGATAGATGGATAGATAGGATAGAAAGATAGATAGATAGATAGATAGATAGACAGATAGATAGATAGATAGATAGATAGATAGATAGATAGATAGATAGATAGATAGATAGATAGATAGATAGATAGATAGATAGATAGATAGATAGATAGATAGATAGATAGATAGATAGATAGATAGATAGATAGATAGATAGATAGATAGATAGATCTGGCCAAGCCTACTGTATACTGTGCTGCAGCTCCAGCTCCGAGCTATACAGAGCACTATGCCAGCTGTCCTAGTGTTCGCACTCTTGCTGCCGGAACATGGGTTTATTGGGCAATGCAGAAAGACTTGATTAAAGTTGAATCCGCTATATACTAGAACACAAGTTACAGTGAGAATATTCGCCATGCTTTTCAAGGAAATATGTTGAAAACATATGAAACAGGTTGCCACAAGAGACCTCAAGCGTATTTGATGGCTAGTCTGCTATTTTACCAGTTTCAGAATGAATATTCCTTCCGAAAACCTAATGATCCGTAACATTCTGAATTCACTCACAGGTCATTCATCTATCATAACGCGATCTTCTATTATTGTCACTGAATAAACATATAGTCCTGCCAATCGAAACAAGAAAATGTTTCGAAACATTTTTTGAACATGTTTACCTCTTTCAAAGCTATAGCTGAAAGTATTCCACTTCAGCGTTCCGTGGCATACCATAGTGCTATTTGAAACATGCTTTCCGAAGCGGCATTTTCTTGCAGGCGTAAAAGCTCTTCGTCGTCGTAAATAACGTTGAAGCCTGTGAACTCATCAAAACGTACCGACACTCCCTTTCGTTGAAGAACTACAAACTGAGTTTGGAGAAGCGAAGAGTTCACTGTAAACAACTCAGTTACAGCAGTGCAACGGACCTTTCGACGAGAAGATTCAGTTTGATATAATACGCCTAGTCAAAAACAATGTTTTCGACGTGTTTCTTGTTTGACAGTATATACTAAGCTTAAACGGGCGCAGAGTGCACTTAAAAAAAAAAGAGGTTTCGTAAAACATTGATCTTTATGAACACACGCCACATTTGACTTGACAAGGATGCTGTGGGTGTCGGTGTTACTTGAAAGCCTAAAAGGATTCGAAGGCGTTGTAGCTGCACAAAAATTGATAGGACTATCACATAGACGTAGCACTGTTTTCGAAGCCCTGACCCATATATATCGCTGAAAAGACTCAGTTCAAGAACACCCTCAAGTATACTGATGATTGAATTTGTGAATGCCGTGTTTTCTATATTGGAACATCTCGAGCCATAAAACACACAGCAAAATAAATATACGGCATCAATGCTCCTTAACAACTGATGTTGTGGAGGAAAAAATTACGTGTATTCAAAAAGTGATATCCAACACATGCGTGTCTCTACAAACACTTATGTAAGCATGCTTTAAAAGAATGTTATAAAACCCTGAAGTGTGCCACAAAAGCAACTTAACGTACATGGGGTCATTAACAATATGATTGAGCAATATGACAAATCATGTATACAACCTTTATTTACCGGCGGATCTTTTTCAATAAAACGCAACTAGGGCTTGTGTTTCTCTGCTTATTTGTAACACGAAATTTTGTGTTTTTTTTCTGAAAAGAGCACAGAAAAAATGCCGACAGTTCACCAGCTCATGTGCAATCTCCAGTTGATTGAAAGATTCTATTGCCGTATTAGTCTCAGCTTAAGACAAGCGCCAGTCAGGAGAAACATAGGCACCGCCGCAAGGTTACTATAGTGCCTAGAAATATTGCTGGCTAGTGTGCCGGGCGCGCGCATTCTGTACAAGAGAGGGTGGCCCCGCATGTGATGACTGCACTCAGATGCCACAAGCGGTGCTGCGTGTCGAGTGGGTGCACGAACGCGCAAAATTCCTCTGGTCCTGTTGGTGCCGCAGCCTCGCCACGTGTAAAATCAGTGTGTGACAGCTATCATCTCTTTTACTGTGAAGTTTAATGACGCCAGATGTAGGCTGCAAGATCATGAGATCTTAGAAGCTAAGCGGCAATGTGAAGAAAGGACGTGTTTTGTGCCGCTGTGTCGAAGAAGTTATTGGTCGAACAAAGAAAATCTGTGCTGTTACCTGCACCAACGAATCCAGCACGGTTTCCTGAATGGAAAAGTAGGATCAAGAGGGCAAACAGAAGGCTGACGCCGATGGCTGTCGTGTGCGAAAGGCATTTTGAGAGTGACTGCGTCGAACCATCTTTTCTGATTATGGTGAACGGTGTCGGGAACGAAAAGCCGTTTAGGCATAATTTCAAACAGCAATCTTTATCTAAAAAATTAAAAAAGACCGCTTCAAGTTTCAGTCACACACTTTTTTCCCCATTTGAACGTAGGACTCCTTTTGAAACAACGTGTTGATCATATGCGGCGAGTGTCAGATTGCTCATTGGCATGTTATCATTTTTTGCTTTCACTCGAATCATAGCCTAATGCAGGCTAAGAGGTAAAAGTTTTTGGGTTTTCTGTGATAGTTTTTCCTCTCAAGAACAAAGCACATATTTAAAAAGCAATCTGGGGGTTGTACTGTCAAGGGTCTTTAAAATTAATGTTTTGCGTACTGCTGCCACTTTGATCCCCTATCTATCTATCTATCTATCTGTCTATCACTATTATATATATATATATATATATATATATATATATATATATATATATATATATATATATATATATATATATATATCCATTTATCTATCTATCTATCAAATCGCCTACATCTGGGTAGTATTATGATCACCCCCTTATCTTGGGTTAAACCAAAATTAGGGAGGGCGGGTAAGATGGCTTGATGAATATGACTTGCTGGTCTTGACATGAATAATTTCAGAATCTCATCACATACGCCATCAAACGCTTCTCGCTACACCTTCTTTTTTAACGTGTGGGCGTTAGGAAAAACCTGACATTAGAAACGTTGACCCTACGAATGCAAGTGATAAACGTTTGTGTCCCAGGGGAGGAATCGAAGCCAAGCATTCTGCGTAAATCAAGTATTCTATTACAGAGTCACATCAGGTCTCCAAAATGCCTTGGAAGAAGAGCCTAATGTTTGTGAACCGCCGATTCTGGTTCAAGTGTTGGCTATCCAATTTCTTGCATATATTTAGCGCCACTTCGTACAGTTCAGCTTATTGAATATTACAACAGAGTCACCTTCCATCCGTATGCTTTGCACAGCTTTGATTCCTAAGTTAGGTGGGATCTGCCTTTTTTTGCGGGGGGTAGCGGATGGTGAAATGTATGTCACAAAATGATCTTCCTTCGGTATTGAAAAGTGCCAATACTATGAAATCAATCAAATAGTTCCTATACAATAAAGCATTTTGTAAAGAACACTAAAAAATAGAAAAATTAAATTGGCACGTATCTCTATGTTAATTTGCAATTGTCGTCGAAAGACGATAGTCTTGCGTTGGAGAGAGTGAACAGAACATTTATTTGATGTTCTGCGCAAGAAAATCGGTGAATGGTATTCTGGAGGCGCTGCGTTAGAGTGCCTCGAGCGTGCAGCGGAGGTGAACGAACGCATCAAGTCACGTCACACGTGAGACATGAGCGCCATCTGTCAGTTTTCTTGGAAAACGAAGCGCGTGGCTCTGAGACGGGTGCGCGCCCGTCTCAGAGCTGATAAGATATAGAACACAAGGCGATGGGTAGGTGCCACCACCATTTCGTCTTAGCAAAGCGTTGGAAACACTCGCCTTTTCGTGCAAGCCTTGCATGGTCAGCGCAGCGTGATAAGTGCTACGGTCCTTAAAATTATTTTTGTATGCCTTTTTCTAGTGAAAGACGCACATGCAGAATTTATACGTATTATTGTGCTGCCAAAGACATGCACAATAGTTGCTTTTTAATTGACAACTGCACAAGTATGAGCGCTAAATCTTGAGCAACGTTGGCGGGTGATTCTGATTGGGTCAACCGTTTAAGTACCCGGTGCCGTTAAGAGTCGACAAACAGACAAATGTACAGACAGAGAGGCAGACTAAATTTTTTGCGTCGAAGGTCCCTAAAAAAGACTATCATCTTTATTAAAATTTGACTTCGCACGGCTCGGTCTCCTGAAAGCTTCACAGCGCTTGAGGAGCGCAAGAATTGAACGCAAATGCACCCACTCGCACAGCAGCGCACCATGCGGGTGCCGCCGGCAGTCAATCAGCTGTGGAGTCATCCCCTAGCCCGCGCTCGGCACACTAGCCAGTATATTTCTTGACACTGTAGAGTTAAGGCACTTCGTCTATCTCGTTCTTGTGTAGTTTCTACCCTTTATAACCTATAGTTGCGGTGTCTGTAGAAAGACTATTTCTGTTTAGAACGACAGACACTGCACAAGCTCGCAATTTTTCTCTGTGGTCTGCGTGTAAGCTTTCTGAAGCGGAGCTTTTTTTCAAGTATCATTTAGCAGAGTATATTCTTTTTCGCAAAACATGTTCCGACTCAATTCGAACGATGGCACCACTGTACACTCGTAAGCCCATACAGTTGAGAAATGCGACGCAGCCTATTGTCACCAACCACCGCATCTAAACACTGGAAAGCCATGCGTCTTTCTTATTGCGATAGCGACACGACTTGGTGTTGGATCACAAACGCACAACGAAATCAACTATGCGTCATGCGGAGAAAGTCAAACGTCAGCAAAGAGAAAGAGAGAGATAGCACAAAAGGTCTATTTTTGGATTTCAAAAAAAAGAACGAAAACCTGGAGTATGCTCTTGGCCATATATATTCGTTGTTACTTCTCACACGCTTGCCGTGTCTTTCACTCTTTTTTTTTGGTCATAAAGGCACAGAGTGAGGTGCACTGTACCGCCTCTTATCGCTGTGCGTTGGTGGCTGCAGACTACAACTGCTTGGGCTACTATTTTTTCTCGATGAGCCTGGCAATTTGCGTTAAACGAAAGCGGACCTTTTGGAGCTTAGTTATTTTGCTTTTTCCAGACATCTCTACAACCACGAACCTTCTGAAAATAGAAACGGTGTTCAAAGGCTTCGCAGATAACTGGCCGCAAGGGATAGATAAACCGCCGCTGGTCAGCAGGCAATAGCGCGATGTGCGCAGATGCACGAGCTGAATGTATGAATATATGTTACGGTACTTGAGAGAAACTGAGCACTTCTCTCACCCTGCTAGATTCTTGATTGATTGATTTGTGGGGTTCAACGTCCGAAAACCACCATATGATTATGACAGACGCCGTAGTGGAGGGCTCCGGAGATTTCGACCACCTGGGGTTCTTTAACCTGCACCCAAATCTGAGCACACGGGCCTACAACATTTCCGCCTCCATCGGAAATGCAGCCGCGGCAGCCGGGATTCAAACCCGCAACCTGCGGGTCAGCAGCCGAGTACCCTAGCCACTAGACCACCACGGCGGGGCCTGCTAGATTCTTCACGTCAAGTGGAAAGATATATAATATATTGGACGCTTTTTCATTGTGTATTACTGTTTAACTCAGGAATAAGAAAAAGAGTAATGAAGAAGACAATAAATGACATAGAGAGCCGCACAATGACACTGCGAAAATCTGTTACTCATGTTCTGAAAATATCCGGCACAAATTGCTTACTACCGCAAAGCTACATTCGTGTCTTATGAAAGAGTGGATCGCCCATATAGAAAGTCAGTGAGAATTTCATTGCAACACTTTTTATTCACTTATCAGTGGCCCCCTTCAAGTAATGGGAATTCAGCAAAAGCCACATTGCACGTGAGCGAACAGATAAACCCCACCTCCGACAGTGTTCTGTTCAGCACTATTCAAGCGCGAGAATGTCTGTTGGTGTACAGCGTTTTCTCTGAAATGGTCACTACGCTTCACTGCTGTAGTTCTCTAAAACTAATACAAAGTAAGCATATGCCAAGGGTGTGTTCGCCAGAAATACAAAGGCGGAAACCACGACTTTCAATGACAGAACGTTTTCATCATACGTATCGAGTCACAACAATTGTGCTATTGCCCTTTGACAATGTCTAGCGGAAGCCCCGACTCGAAACCTACTTGCGAACAAAAAGTTTAGTATCGCGTCCTCAATACACCGCAGCAGTTGAAACATCAGCGACCATATGTTCTTTCGCGTCACACATTGCATAGTATACCAACGCCAATCTGTCTTTGTTGCAGTGTTCAGCACCATTCTAATGTGATGCACATTCAAACAAGTATTGCGGCTCCAAATAACATGGACGGTAATCTATGCGCCGCGGTAGGTCACTTGGTACGAGCGTCGCACATGAAATGCGAAGGCGTCAATTAATGTATACTGGCTGTTAGTTAAGTTTCCCCGTTAATTCTGCCTACTTATTCAATTATTTAACTCGGTTAGTTACAAACCAATGTTTCTCGGTATCTCATTGGCTCTTAGCGTAGTTTAGGTACATGCATAATATTGCTGAAACCATGCGAGAGGTAGTGACCGAATTGAAGAAAGATCCCTATTCATAAGGGCACTGAGAAAATATGAACCATTGGAGGCCAGGTGAAAATTTCAGTGGTCATCTGATTTCACGTACCCTACAAACCCGGTATACAGGAGACCGTAATTTATTAGCAGTAAATATAGCACAGGCTTACTACAGTCATAGAGAGAACACTGAACAAGGAAGTGTCTCTTGCGGATTTTACACTATCTGAAAAGTTTCCGTCCAGAACTTTTCAGCTTTCTTAGTAGCGAAGTAGCGAAGTGCGCAAGAGATCGTGAGAGATGCCGAGGAACAACGAAGCACTCTGTCAACGACAGCGGCTGTTTGTACAGAGGCTGAAAATACCTCAACAATTGTATTTGGCGAAGTCTCGCCGCTAAGTATAACGTTGACAAATCAAACAAACCTAAATTGAGAGAGTGGATTTCGATAACGTGAGAACCGCCAAGTGAAATGACAACTTCAAGCCTCTCTAACTGTGCTTGAAAATAACGCAATACCAAAACTTCCGTTCTTCGCACGTAGTCTGTATTGCGTTACTATGGTAGTCTCGAACTCTAGCACAAAAAAAGAGAACTCCGTACAGTTTATCCCACTTCTCCACGCAACCTATGCTTAATATAGAAAGACATGTAACGAGCAATCAACTGACGACATTGCAAATCTGCCTTATGTGTCGGTACACTCGATGAGTTAACACTGTTCGAACCAAACGCGCAGTCGATCTAAACATTGGTGGTGGTTCCACATTGGCGATGCTGGTGACCAACTGGCGCAGCCTAAAAAGGCCCAGCTGCACACTGCCTAGCATACTGGTCTCTTTACGGTCGTGGTGGTTAGACGAGGCCACTTTCTCTGATGTATAGCTTCTCCCCTTCATCTTGGATGCAACTCCCATATGTAGCCCCATAGAGCGTTGTGCTGGCCAGTTCGTATAGGCCATACGTTATGCAAATAAATTGTTGTTTGTTGTGCCTTGAGGGGTCCGTCGTCTTGGCTTTCGCTATTGACGGAACAAAGCAAACGCAATGTTCCGATAGCTAAAAGAAAGCAGGACAGATGTACCTTTCTTTATTTTGGAGACCTTATTTCACCACTTCAATGAAATGACATGTGTTGTAAATACATTATCATGCCGTGTCCGAAAAGGAAGTCACCATTTTTCAACGTGTCGGTTGCCTTTGTTGCGCTCAGTGTTAGCGAAGTAGAAACAGATCGCTATCGCGTGATATGATACACTCGTAGGACATTATTCAAGTGTCGATTGGGTATGTTGTATGCACATTTCTCAAAGTAGATCCACTGCAGTATGATGGAAGTAGCTTTCGTACCAACAGCTCACCGTAATAACTTCAACACTGCTCGCAATTACCGCACTTAGAACGGTGTCAATTCTTTAATTGACTCTATTTGACATAGACGAGAAGTGCGCGGGTCGCCTGAATAGAATCGAATAGCCTAAACAGCCTTATGCATGTATCTTGGAGTGCTTTATTAAATGGTCATTGACGCATGGACATAGAGGTATTCAGTATCAGCTTTTATGGTTGGGTTACTAGGAACGAAGTACTGATTTGTCCCATATCTAATTAGTACTAAAAGAAACGCACAACAGAATAAATTAAAGAGCCATGACGCAGTGTAAAACTTCAACTGATGATCTTCGCACAGAAAAAAATGCAGAAGAAAATGGCGAGAAAGTCTAGAAAAAAATAATTGAATATATTTATTGAAGTTTTTCGGAATAAACTCTGTACCTAGTTATTTGTTACATACTTTGGATGAACATTTCGAAAGATGTAGAGTAAATATAAGCGGGGGGCAAACTGTTAAGTAGCCGCCTTTTTGTTTTGCCTTTTATTCGTGTTTGTCGCACTTTTTGAAGATATTTCGCTCATATCAGTGCTTAGGGGCTGCTTTACGAAGCAAAGTAACAACTTGGTGGTAGCTCGTATGTCGTGCTTCGGTTTTCTGTCCAGGACAAATCAGGACATATATTTTGGCCTGTGCTATAGCGAACTAGATTTATACCTGCGCTACACAACGTTTTTGACAAGCTGCAAGTCAGGGATACGCACGGGTTCCAATATCGGCTACCCGAGTTTAACGGCTCATCATGGTCATCGCGCATAGGACGCCTGATGTTTTATTTCGATGCTAACAACATCCCTGATGCAGCAATGAAGACAGCCAACCTGGTAACGCTGGGCAGGGAGAAGAAATGCGACACAGTCTGTGCACTGATTCAGTCACGCACTCCAGCAGCCATAGGCTATGACGGCATCGTAGCTGCGCTACAAAAGCACAAGTGCCCCGCGTTTTCCGCGCACAAATGACGCTCGAATAGTACTCACAGGCACAGAGGTACGTGAATAAGCGTCTCATTTGTTACTGCACTGTGTCTGAAAAGCACGCTCCTTTCGCAAACGGGGGCTGGGCAACGATTGCAGTGACCTTTGTGCGCCCGGTAGCTACAAGAGAATAGTTCCAGTCAAGCTCACCGCCAGCCAAGACGTATGATCTCCACCGGGAGAAAAGGGTGCTCGAGAGATCCTCACTCCCATCCTCTGCGCGGCCGAAGAATCCGTAAGAGACGAGAGCCGCCGCGCTTTCTCTGCGTCATTTTGCTGATAATGCTGAAAACACGATAGTTCCTCGCAGAGATGCAAGCCAACAGCGGTAAATAGTATGAGTAAAGAGCTTGCCGTTTGAACGTTGAAGGAGGTACCTTTCGGTGGCTCCTGTGAACTGGATAAGTGCCTTGCCTTCTGGCATGGGGAATGGGACGTCACACCAAGAATATTTCTAAACATTGGATTGCAGGAAGCACCAGTGAAGTATTTAGGAGTGCCGCTGGAGTTCTATCATGACAGTTAACTATATTCGAAAAAATAAACACAGGCATTGCGCAATGATGTAGAAAAATGGAAAGGTTGGGGTATTTTGATATTCTCACGGGCCACATCGTGCAACTTGTTTCGAGTGAGCAAGCAATGGTACGTAATGCAGGTTTTGCACTACAGTAGAATAAGTGTACAGAAAATACACAGAGTATTTGCACTTTTCATTTGGAACTTTGTATGGGAAAGATCAAGCCGCAAAAACATCTTCAAAAATGTTGGAGATGGTGGGCTCGGATTAGTTCATTTGTATATAAGACACCTTCTCAATCGTTTCCTTTTGCTGCGTGGTGTAGGTGACCTTTTTTTGAGAACTTTTATACAACTAAGGTTATCGAGAGCGCTGCCGGGATTTCTCGCATTGTCATCAAATGTGCAAGGACCAATACAAGGGTATTTTTGTTATAGTATTTTTTGTTATAATATAGATTTTTGTTAAAGTATCTGGCTGAAGTATCACGCAAAAAATTGTATAAAGACGTTATCGATGTTTTGCGGCCTGTACCATTGTACCGTCAGCTATATTGTGCAGGCCTAGGACAGGATGTTCTGAAACGTGTCAAAAGATTGCTTGAAGCGCCAGGGGTCAAACCTTTTTTCTTTAAATTACATACTGGTACCTTACCAGATAAATCATGGTCGCAGGATAAGAGATTATTCGTCCCACGGAGCACACACTGCCACTTATGTAGTCAACTGGAAACAATGGAACATGTGTTCATAGATTGCTGGAGCAGTGTCTTTTTCTGGGACATACTGAAGAGAACCTTAAAAAAAGAATTACCGTTAAATCCACACGTCATTCATTTTCTTTCAGTTAACAAACGAGGCAGGCGTATTTTATGATCTAGTCATGCTTCTAGGCCTGCACAGTATATGAAAAACCCGATGTGTCTTTGAAAACGCGGATGTAGAAAGGCTATCTACGTCCTAATATGTTTTTGCTAATCTGTGTGTCGTTTTGATGAAGTGCTGAAGGGCCAGATGTACCAGACTGGATGTGCGCATTGATGTACCAGACTGGGTTGTGCGCATTGAGCCATTGTTACGAATGCCAAAGTATTGATCAATAGTAAGCTAAGAGCTGACGGAACTTCAATAAATTGTGTGGGTGTATTTTGTGACGCACATGTATTTTGACCGATATGTAAGTATATGAAATGTGAAAAGGTTTTATATTCAAAGCCATAAAGAACGAAACAAAATTCTGTGGCGGAGTGCCAATGCCTCGCATTCACGAGGCGGAGATCCCACGTTCGATTCCGTGCGTGAGAGCCTTTTTTCCTGGATTTTTTTCTTGCGTATTTATAAACATAGATACGTATACATACACAGTGCATGACATCGACGTCGATTCCGGCAGCGAAATCCACCCAAGAGTGTCGATGTAATTGCTAATGCAATGAATATTCAAAAAATAAATGTTCGGTTGGTCTATTATGCTCTGTTCAAATCCTTATTCAACATTGTTTTTTAATTTTCGCACAACCGTGATGAGCAAAACGCTCTGATGCGCTCCCAAGTTTTCCTTGAGGGGCACGCAAGCGTTGAGGCTTTGCTAGGACCACGCCTGCCTTATTCGTTGGGACCATAGCAGAAACACTTCTCTCTTCGTTTATATATGTTCTGCGTAGTTAAGTGCTAGACAATGTCACTTGATAGCTTTCTTTAAACTCTAAAATAACACAACTGCCAGTAGACTCATTGCACATTTAGATTGTCTAAAATTGTTTAAAAAAATAATTTAGTTACTTTTTTAGCTCCTTGGATTTTCTCAGCTATTTCTAGCTATTTTACTGCTTCAATCTAGCTATTATTGCTCTCCGATGTTTGGCAACACTGGCCAGAGGAGACTAAAGCCTTCCTAGGATAACCTAAGCTTGGCTTTCTGAACGACGCATTTGAGCTGCCCGGCTATGTGTCGCGATGGTGTGCGCGCGTATTGTGCGGCAACGATACTAAGTTCACGGCAATGGAAGCGAAACGTGTGGTTTGACTACGGTGCAACACGACGCGATGCGAGCGCGATGGTGTGGCATTGGCCCTGTGACTGAAGCGAGCGTGCCAGCAAGCCGCTCTGTACAACCGAGCAGCTGATGGGCGCGCCGCCTTCGTGGCACAATCAAGAACACGAATCGCAGGTAATGCTTACGTTTCCTCAGTTCGCGCATTTTTATCGTCAGACGAGCAGCAGTAGGCGGCGTTTTGCCTTTAGCGTTGCGCAAAAAGAGCAGTTAAACGCAAAAAAAGAAAGTTGGTAAGCTTACGTAACGATGGCTGATGCATGTTTTGAAACTCTTGTGCATATCTCGCAAGCTGTCCACTTGTTAGATGTTGACATTAAAAGTTAATTATAAGATAGTCGTTATTCTATGAGGACGAAAACAACTTAATACTGCATTTGAGTTAAGAAACCACAGTATTCCACGCGAAAGTGGAAGCTGCAAACTGCTGATAATTGCGGATATAGATTATTGTTTAGCTATTTAGAAGGCGCTGCTGATGCGCTTAGCTTGCGAGTACACACGCATTAAATGCACTTTGTCTTGGCGCGTTACAATGTCCTTGTATATTTGGCCTCTGCGTATATAGGCAGGCACACGTGGGGAGGGGGGGGGGGGCGAGCACTCCATCTAATCATCTAGGTGGGAGGGAGGCGGGAAGTCTGCCCCGTGCATTGTCTTAATAGGTTCGGTGCTGCGACAAACTTTGGCTCTCACCCCTCCCCTCTCCATCACACTGAAGACGATGCCCGTGCACACTTTCGTGTATCTGCTTGTGTAACGTTTATTTTTTATGGGCTATGAAAGTGGTGGTAGCGAGTGCACCGGTGGCATACGGGAACGATGGACACAGGCACGACAGCTCTCAGTGGCCACTGACAGTCAGTCACGACGAAGTCTTGTAAAGATTAAGATATTTTTCTGGAGTAACGCGTTCGATGCTCTAACCACTGAGCTACCACAGCTTAGTGTCTCGTCCTTTTCTTCGAAAGGTTTGGCGCGGCAGCAGGCCCACACATGGAAAAACAAATCGCCTTTAAACTGCTGAGAACACGCCGCTGTCATGAGACGGGGCCAACTCGCGGCGAAAAAAAGAAAAAAGAACAGTGCTCCATATCATAGGTGAGGCTGGGCCTGCCCGTCTCAACGTGGGAGCGGCCCGGGGGATACCCTACCCCTATAAAACGGGGGTGGAATCCTTCAGGACCACAATAAAAGTTTTTCATCCATCCATCCATCCATCCATCCATCCATATCATACGCTCATGGAATGGTCATCAGTTGGGGAAAATACATTTGTCGCACGGCTACCCACAGATTCCTGCCAATCAATGCTCTGTAGTTGTGTGAAGAAGCACTAATAAGGACGTACGTTTATCATTCTTCAAGTGGTACGACATGACGAACCGAATGAATTAGAGAGGAAGGTGATTGCTTTGGCCTGCGTGATGCCTCACAATATATGTGCTGACATTTTGCAAGGGTTAACACATGCTACGAGAACACGTTCTATGTGCCGTATACAGATAGAAGCCGCTCTATATGAATGCATATATAACCCCGTGAAAAAACAAGCTAGTTATTGGCGGCGTCATTGTGTAATGGTTGTGGTGCTTGCTTTCAGTGCGTTTGGTCACGAGTTCGATTCCTGTGTTGTGCGTAATAATGTGCATATGTCATGATTGTGTGTAAATATGCTGTTGTCTATCCTTTAATATGTATCTGTGTAATCACCGGCAAGTTGTGTACATCAAACGCTATTGTTATGCCACAAAAACACTTTTTTTTTTCGTAAGGCAAATCCAGTGTGGCAAATCCGCCTTGTGAGTATGTGCCAAGTCCTTTTAGGCCAAAATACAAAACAAGCTCCTTACTTTCTTCAGCTTGGGACCACAACAACCTCTTGGCTCCTCACCTACTTTTGCAGTGGCTCCGTGAAAGGCTAATCTTTGACCAAATGATGCTCTCATAGGACGTCGTACTCATGTGACGTTATGATAACGTCATGATTACGCGCGTGTAGTCTTGCATATCTGTGACGTTAAGATGACGTCGTATTGTGAATTCATCACATGATGATGTCATTTGCATTACTCGCGTTACCGCCGACGTCGACCATCAATTTTCGCGTTTGAGTAGGCATCTGAGGCTTTAGATTTAATGTCATGGACTAAATTGGCAGCGATAAAAACTGCTTATTTTTGGGAGAAGGAAGTGGAACGACCAACGACGCAAAGTGCGATGTAGCTGTACTATATTGCGATAAAAGTAAATACGAACACTGTGGCATTTACATATGCAAGCTCCGCTGTTCGAATTTTTCTTTTCGAGAGCTTGTCGCAATGTCGGTATTACGAAAACGTTCCTGCCCCAATCCCCTCTTAATGTCAGATAGCCGATTTCTGTTGTGATTGTGACTGCCGTAAAATGCTGAGCACTTTTCCTCCAACAGAGAAAGCGGCCTCCACACTTTTTCAGGGAAATCAGTGTCAGTAACTGAGTTAACGCTCCCGTCTTCTCTTCCCCTGCGGCTACAATTTTTTGGGGATCAGCATGGTTTGTTTCGAAATAAGCTCCAGAATTGGTGCACCGAATCCGTATCAATTACTCTTGATGAAATGTTTAATAGATATAATATTTCATTAGAAGCATGAATATGCATTTCCGATTTCTCCCACCCCGATTACAAATTTTGGCCCGGGACCCAGCAATTGCCACGCTCCCCAATCTGGTCGGATTATCCATCACCGCAGGCTGGAGGGGTGGAGAAGGGGGGTAGGCTTGCTTGGAATTTCGCGGTAGAGCCTCCTGTTGCCCAATGACAATGTCAGCGAATGCACTTTCACGTTTTCGTCGACTTAACTGTGCCGTGTAAATACAACGGCGTAATGAGGTCGTTCTGAAATGCATCGCAATGATTCCCAAACCATTATGCTACACGTGCAATGTGTGGCATCATAGCCCACATCTGTGGTGCCGGATGTGTTTAAGCATGTAGTTGTCTCAATACAGCAAAACGAATAATCGGAGCGAGAACTGCAACAGCATAACAGTAAATAGTTTGTCGGGCTTGCGTTTAAATGAGCTTCTGGGAACATTAGACTGCCTACAAGCATTTCGTAATGGGAGACAGTGAGAAGAACATTTGCGTCCGAGTATACTGTAAATTGCCGTGGTTTTTCAGAGACTTTCAATGTCAACATCAAAAGTATTTTATACAGGGGGGAAGTTAAGACGGGTCATGAAATCTCAGGCACGTTTATGACGCGGCTGGAAGCACTTGCGAGTAGCGCGACTTAGCAAGAAAAATATAGAGGGCATAAGCTTTTAGTTCTTTTTTTTTTTGCTTATGTCGCATATAGTTTGTATTGTCAGTGTTTGTGAATTCTTTTTGCGCGGTTTTAGGTGTCGTTTGCGTGATGCGTGTTGTATAGTGTTCATTCAGAATGGTACCCTTACAAAACGTTCTTCTTTAAAGAAACTAAGAGAAGATATTGAGCAACGACAACAGATGGGATCAAAAAATACATAACGGCTCAATTGAAATACCATTGAGAAAATTCTTGACCAGTATTGAAAATTGGCCAATTACTTTCAATTGAAAGCCGCCAAGGAACTCGATATGGATTTATCATTGAGGGAAAATGAAATGGCGATGGAAAATATCTTGTGGATCAATTGAAATATCACAAAGGCAATTGTTGAGAAGGAATGAAAATTTGCCCATGACTTTCAATCAAAAGCCATCAATGATTTATCGAAGTGAAAAAAAACACGTTCTTTTTGTACTTGACAGCGATTTTTTGCCAACAATGCAGTAGACATTATGACTATATGTATTTGAACACTATTATTGTTACAATCACCTACGTCTGCAGGCCACACCATTATTAGAATCGAACTTGGGACCTTATGCATGTGAAGCAGGTGCCTTACCCATTGCACCACAGTGCCATTGCGTGAAGCTGAGTCTTTTTGCGGGTATATATCTATCAAACGGCTTTTTGCAAATCATTCGTGGAACATAGAACAATAATTGTGCCCTATGCATTTGTTTGCGCATGCATTTGATCAGCGAATATTTGTAGGGCTTCATGAACTCAAGACAATAACATTGAGCGCTTTCGGCTCCTACTGCGGTTCGCGGTACGCCGTTCCGCAAGAACAGTTATCGTGTGTTCATGCGTCGTTTTAGTGCTTCCCCGCTAATTGCGGGTGTTTGGCTCACTGAAGTTCACGGATACGAGTGCGACGACACTGTGTTCGGTTGTCCAAACCTACGTATGTTTTTCGCACGTGCGTGTGCTGTAAGCAATTTCGCTTATTTGTGTCGCGAGGTATACGCGTGTCAGTGACAGCAGCCTATTCTCAGCTATTTGAAGACAATGAGCTTTCGCACGTAAACGTTGCATGGGTATTTTAGCGTGCCTACTCTAGCATTTGCATTTCGTATGCGCGAACTGCTGCTAGCTGCAGACTGGGGCAGCCACACCTTTTTAGGATTTTGACGATTACTTATTTCCGCAATTAGAATATATGTGCATTATTTTGCGATATAGAGTGGTTTTTACTCATTTTCAGTCTTTTAACTGATCTCATTAAAGGGGGGGGGGGCTACTCTTACCTTTATTCAGCATCACAGCGCTGTTCAAGTAAATGCCGAAACGCGCACCAAGCTCAAGTATGACGTCACCTAGACGTACACAAATTAGCGGCAGACAGGTCGGTCTCCCTCCAAATAAATAATGCTTGTGCATGTCTCTTTCGCGAATGTCGGCATGCAGATGGCGTCAAGAAATGGTGCAGAACAAACCTCGAAATCTTCATTGTTACTGCATGCAGTTTCTATTTAGAAAATGGGTATTTTTATAGCTGGTAGATTATCTCCACAGCAGTACACTGGTTGTCTTGGTCGTGGTCCACTGTTACAAATCGATGCTTAACTATGAAAACTTTACCTAATATTCGAAAGAATGAGCAAATGTCGGTGGCATACGCTCTGCTGCTGACTTCTGCACCTAACTTCTGTATACTTGATGTTCAAGTTCATCATCAAATTGCGCCACCACTAATCAAACATCAACCAACCGATTTTCAATTTTGATCTTTCTCTGTCTCACTGCCTTCGGTTTGTTTGTTTCTTGCCATGCTTTTCTAAAATCATCAGTTCAATTTGTTTTGCAGAACACGAGCATCAACATACAGGCGAGTGTTTCAGTACTGTCAGACATGCACTAAAGAGCGGCCACACCGCGAGCACGAAACTTCTCAGCTTCCCCAGTTCTCGCCTCTGTTTTTTTTTCTCCCCTCCCTCGCCCTTCACACGCGCGTGCTGGCGAACATGAGCGGGCGTGCGGCTCAATTTTTCTTATGAAGTATTGGTTACGAAATACTTTGTCTATGGTTTTTTTATAGAAATGATACAATAAAAATTTTATTGCAAAGTGCTCAACAGAAATATTGCTTCCGAAATACTTTGTCCAAGGTTTTTTTATAGAAATGAGGCAATAAAAATTTTATTGCAAAGTGCTCAACAGAAACATTGTTTACAAACTATTTCGTCCATGATTTTTTGATAGAAATGAGACAATAAAACTTTAATTGCAATGTGCTCCACAGAAATATTGTTTACAAAATACTTCCTCAATGGCATTTCAACAAAAATGAGTCAGTAACATTTTTATTGCAAATGCTTAACAGAAATATTGCCGACGAAATATTGAAGCAAGTAAATGAGTATTGCAGAACTATTGATGATGAATGGATTCAATGATTCGCTCCGAGTACGACAATAGAAAATCAGTCATTTTCATAAGGGTATGTTTAGGAAGACACTCACATTAGCCATGCAACGTTTGCAATGTCACGCAGGGTAAAACATAATAATGCATATGACGCTCATTGTTAATTCAACATATTACGTTTACTCGGTCGGCTTTCAAAAGTCATTAAAAACTTTCTAATTAATCCCTCTCAATGCGCTCAGCTGCATCAAATGCCGTTCTCGCCAAATGGCACAATAAATTCGGGCTTAATAACATCTATTTGGTGTATGATAGCAACGTGTTTTCTATCAGTGCTGAAGAATTCTCCAATTTTGCGCGTTTGCGTCTAAAAAATTGATAAGTGTTCGTTAGGCACCGCTTCTAAAAAAACACTTTTGCAGGATCGTCCCTCCTCCCCCCCCCCCAAAAAAAAATTTATGGTTACCTTGCTGCTACACATCCTGAAAACAGACATATCCGTAGCGCATATACTTCGTGGACATGACGTACTGTATGGTATCAGTATTAATGAGCATTGATGCAGTTCGTAGTGTTGCGTCTGTTCCCCAATTCAAGTCGGGGAGGGCGAGCTCATGGCACAATGATGAGTGCCACAGAGGACAATGTGACTCGCCGACCGATGGAATGTGGCGGTTCTTGGCGTCACTGAAAAACGTCGCGAAAAGCGACTGGACTGGTCATCTCTGCCATGGCACAACGTGGGTGCTTCGACACAACGGCAGAGCTGGTTCCGGGAGATGAACAAGAAGCTTCTGTACGAACACACTTTGCGTTAGTAGCTTTGAGAGCTTACTTCAGGCACTTTGTTCCAAGCTTAAGCCTTAATACATCACACCAGGCATTTCGCTCAAGCAGATAGCCACCAACTTGCAGCACTTCCCTCAGAAAGACCGCAAGCACCATACTGCGCAACTATCAAAAGCTATTCCACCAACTTACTGTCACGTTTCAGTCCCTCATCTAAACTATCGATTCCACCGTTGTGTTTTTTTTTTCGTCACACACTGCACCTAAGTGTACGAGGAATCAAACAATAGTTCAAGTTGTGATCACCTGTCCTGAAACACTGCAGCTACCTTTGCTTCTACTGTGCGAGAAGTACACCAAGCGCTTACATGTTTACAATGACTGCTAAACGACCATCTGTAGTTCATCCGGAGCAGTGGCTTTACCAGTGAGAATTGTAACTATCATCTTTGAGACCACCACCCGTGCACATCGACGTCTGCGAAACTCCCAGTTCTTCTAACCCGAATTGGTGTGGTTAGTCGCTAACAGTCGCAGTGGTGGGCGATTTTCTGTGAATCAAAAGCAGCACAGCAATCTTTGCTGTGAATCATGCTACCTGAACCATACAAACAACTGGTAATCGAGATCAGACCCATCATTGATACGTCATCCTAAAAGGAACACCAAGTCACATATCAGTTGTTCTCAAGGCACTGAATCGTGATTGACAAAGAGCGCGCTGATGAGGCTGCTCTGTCCGCTTTTTAAGGTAATGAGGGAGAAGTTACATATACACCTTTCAAGGTCTGATGCTGTCGCAATGCATCGAATATTCTGAAGTGATATTTCGCAGTCAAAACCACCTGTACGCATCGCGACAATTTTCAGTCTCCATAAACTCCCCTGTAAGAAAGCCACTGTGCTATGTCGCCTATGGCAAAGAGTAGCTTTCAGAAAGTCAGTTTAGTGGTGAAGATCCTCTTGCTGAGCGTAAGTTCCATTTCTGTTCTTTGAGCCCGTTACTATTTGAAGCACCTGTTAGAGGGCTGCGGATAGAAGCGCTAACTCTCTCTACCCGCTAACGCTCGCTCTACTCCAACACATGTTCTGGATTGATATGAGAGCACATTCACTTTCGCTGCACCCTCTTTCTTTCGTCAGTTTCGTTCGTCAGCAGGCGGTTTAAGGGGATTTCAAACAACATGACAGCTCCGCTAGATGAAAATAACCTGCACGCACTCCGCTAATTCTACTCCCAGCGATGCTGCCGTCAACACCACGATGAAAAAAAAATTGCGCGCAGCTTCCCTCGGGGGAACACTGAGGAGGATGCGGAGCATATAATTGGTTAACGGGGTGTTAAAGTGCGACTTACTTGGGTCGATGGCTTAATTGGTTAACGTGGTTGTGAAATGGGGTGTTAAATTGCGACTTACTTGGGTCGATGGCTAAATTGGTTAACGTGGTTGTAGGAGGGGGTGTTAAATGAGTGAACACGTACACACGTATGCGAAAGGGCGGCGCTGGTCGAAGGGACGTCGATCATTGTGTTTGTGGATTCGTTGGAATTCATTTCACCGCGACCTTGGACGTCGACGCGCCGTACAAACCAACCGACGAGCGGCAACTGAGCGAGCGAGCGCCGACCTTGAGTATATATACAGCGCGACGGCGCGTGCACTGTCAGCTGTCGAATGTTCGAGAAGGGGGAGAAGCGCAACGGCGCATGCGCGCGCGTCAGCTGCCGATGTTTTCGAAGCGTGACGGCGCATGCGCGCTACATTATACAGCTAGCGATTGTTCGTGAAGAGGAGAAGCGCACGCGGTGTGTAGAGGAGGAAGGGTGCACAGATGGTGGAGGAGTGAAGCGCGCGCGGTGTCTAAAGGAGGAAGGGATGCACAGATGGTGGAAGAAGGAGGAGGAAGCTTGCGGACGGCGCCGCACTGCAAGCCTCGAGTATTAGATGCTCCGCATCTAAAACAAATCAGAAATAGAGCAGTTACGTAAGACAAAATGTTCGTCGCTTTTACGATTGACAGTAATCTTCTGGGGTGATACCAAGGCGAGGCGTTGCACCGAGCAAATGGTGTGGACTTCGGCGTCTGAGTCTGAGTGTGTGTGGGTGAATGTGCGTGTTTATATGTGTGCGCGAATATTTCACGGTTTGAACGAGAAGCATCGGAGTTTTGCCCCACACTTCATTATTCGCGCATGAATTATCAAGAGTGGGGCAAAGAGTGGGACATCTTTGACCACTCCTCCTCGCTTGAGCATAGCATAGGTCACTTTAAATTAGCACACCGTTATGAGGTGGAAGTAAATATTATGTTTGGATGCGTCGTTTACCTTCATCAGATATTCACGTCACGTGATACCAAATTTAGTTTATGAGGAGCTAGCAAAACGGCCGCAAGCACGAAATGAGCGTGGTATGTTGTCATGTTCTTACATGACACGCGTGCCAGAATTATCGTGTTTGCACCACTCATATATTTTGTCATTCATTGATGTCACCTAACACCAAATTTGATATATGTGGAGGTTGCAAAATGGCCGCGAGTGCATCATGAAGGGCCCAATATACTCCAATGTAGCGTTGACGTGCGCGCACGCTGGGCACAGCCGTGTTACGTTAGCAAAACGTGAGCACTCTATATTCTGACGCCAGGTGCGACTAGCATCCGTCGGCACGGCCCGTTGGCAACCAGTGCGAAATGCGACGTGCTGCATTTCGTGCCGATGCCACAAAGTAACATCAGAATATGCCTTTGCGTTACCCGGACAACACTGCGTCTCCCCCTTTTCGTCACGGAGGGACGCCGGATGCGCTAAAACGCGCATGCATCAGAGCAACGCAGCGTGGCGCGCGCCTGCGAGGACGAGCGCCTGGCGTGGCGACGCTGGCGTGACGCGACGAAATGAACGCCGGTGAGCACGCGCACCGCGTCACGTCGAAATATATTGGCGCCTGGTCTGTGGCATGTAGTCATGCTCTCGCATGACATGCATGTCATTATTATTATGTTTGCACCAGTCACATACCTTCGTCATCCATTGGCATCACGTTATACTAAATTTGGCATATGTGAAGTTAGCGAAAAGGCCGTGAGTGCATCATGAGTGTGGCATGTAGTCATGTTCTTAAATGACACTCTTGTCGTGATTATCATGTTCGGATGTGTAATTTACTTAAGTCTTCCGTTCGCGTCGCGTAATACCGAGTTTGGTGCATTTGAAGCCAGCGAAGTGGCCGTGGGAGCATCATGAGCGTAGCATGTAGTCATGCTGTCACAAGACACGCATGTCCTGTTTATCATGTTTGCACCAGTCACATACATTTATCATTCATTCACGTATCGTAATACCGAATTTGGTATAATTTAAGCTAGCGAAACGGCCGCCAGCGGATCATGCGTGACGTGTAGTCATGTTGTTAAATGACACGCATCTCATGATTATCATGTTTGCACCAGACACATAAATTCATCATTCATTCACGTACCGTAATACCAAATTCTGTATATGTGACGCTAGCGAAACAGCCGCGACACATCATGAGCATAGCATGTGGTCATGTTGTTACATGACACGCATGTCATATTTTTGATGTTAGGGTCTGCAGCTTGTGTTCGCCATGTAATCATGTCATACCATACTAGTTTTGCAACATGCCATGTGAACGAAACCGCCGCAAAAGCTGCAGGACCATAAAATGTAAATCTTGTGGTTCATGACATACATGTCATAATTTTTGTGTTATGACTAGTCACGTATGTTGTTCATGCAGTAATGTTACGCCAGGCCAGGTTTGGCATTGAGAGCTAAAAGTCATAGCCAGCCAGACAGATCGATAGATAGATAGATAGATAGATAGATAGATAGATAGATAGATAGATAGGGAGACAGATAGATAGATAGATGGATAGATAGATAGATGGATAGATAGATAGATAGATGGATGGATAGATAGATAGATAGATAGATAGATAGATAGATAGATAGATAGATAGATAGACAGACAGACAGACAGACAGATAGATAGATAGATAGATAGATAGATAGATAGATAGATAGATAGATAGATAGATAGATAGATAGATAGATAGATAGATAGATAGATAGATAGATAGATAGATAGATAGATTGGTTGTGTGAGTACCTGCCTGCAACTGTTCAACATATATCTTTGCATGCAACATTTGTACATATATTTAGTGTTATTTCATGACGTGTTGCTCAATAAAAAAAATGGCAACATGGTCACCTGCCTTGCGCATGCTTCGCAGAACATGAATTTCCAGGTACGCGGGATCTGCCGATTTTTTTTTTCTATTTCGTCAGTGGCAACACCATTAAAGTTCGTACACGTCTTGTAGATGCGTTGGGTACCTCGTTTCTTCAGAAAATTGTGAATAATTAGTGTGCGCGAAGTCTTTCGTTTGTCCAAGGTGTTAATCGGAATCTCCTGTGTAATCGCTCTGCCAAGTTAAGACCAGATAAGTGCGACGATGAATAAAGAAGAAAACAGATCGGTAAAAGTAGAAGCAGGGAATTCAGATAATGAGGAAAGTAGAATAATACAGGTGGATAGGCAAAAAAAAAAACCTCTTGATTTTGGTTATAAAGAGTAAGAGAGAGAATCCATAAAGGGTTTGTTTTGAAGGAGATGAACAAGGCATCTTGGAAGTGGCGTGTTACAGGCATTCTATGAACTGCTATATAAACGGTTTGTAGGGAACCCCGTTTCCGTTGCTTTGTCCAAAAAAGAAGTCGTATCCTTCTATACTACGCCTTACATGTTACCGGAGAGCTTGATATTGGGCAGAAAGAGGTGGTTGTTCAAGATTATCTGACCGAAAGTATGTAAGAAGAGCATACATGACGCACGTCATTGACATATGTATATATCCTCTTCATGTTTATGTCATGTTCGCTTAGCTTTTTACCACGCATTATCAGTTGTATTGAGTGAAGAAAACGACAACGACGGAAGTGCGGGGCAAGGCGCGTGTAATGTGCGCGTGAGTGCCAGCGAGTCAACTGATGACCTGTGTTTGCCCATAGAGGTGGCGTGCCACGATTGGGCCACGGGCGACCATCACGTGGCAGTGGGCTTTGTGGCTGGGGATGAGCCGAAGCAGCGGCAGACGGGAGACAGCGGGCCGAAGCGTCGGACGCAGGCGATCCAGGTTCCGGCCAGGGAACGCGGCCGTCCACGCTACTGCCGTCCAACTACCAGCTGGGGCGGCGTTGCCGGCACGAGTACTGCATCTCGGGGCGCGGCCTGGCCTGCTGTTCTCTTCCTTGCCAAGGGCATCGCGGATCTCGGCGAGGCGTCTCCACGGTCAGCCGTTCGGCACAGCGATGAACGTGGCCTGGCTAATGGTCACGGTTGCGTCGAGCATCGCGTCTCGGCGCACGCTCTTCGCTGGACGGGCTGGCCATGCCCCGCATGAAGCATCGCGTCTCCGATGCGGGTTGACTGCTCCGTGGCACTCATCTTCACATCTATCTTCACTCATCACATACATCAGTAATAACTCTGAGTTTAAGATGTCAAACGAATCCCGGACGGAAATGAATTTTTTATGCGTTGTAGCTGCTCAATGCAAAAGGTCACATTAGGACTAAAAATAACTACTTTCTTGTGGGTGTAATTGATCATCATTAGAGCGTATTCTTGTCGCACACAGTTTTAGCTTGAGTCATTTTCTCATTTTACTAATTTGTTCTAGAAAACGCAGTTCAAAATCACAAGATTATTTTATCATATTTCTTGTTTTGACTACACATTTAGGAAATATGTAACTGTGGCGAAAATATACACATTCTTTTAAGTAGCAGATGGCAGATAATAATTTTATTATCGTGGTTTGTTATGCTCTTGGCATAGCTCTCTTGTACATTACCTGCCCCCGTTTTTGATCAGCTAAAATAATAATAATAATAATAATAATAATAATAATAATAATAATAATAATAATAATAATAATAATAATAATAATAATAATAATAATAATAATAATAATAATAATAATAACATTACAATTACTACTAATAATAATAACTGATGGTTTCTGACGTGACCAAACAACGATATGAAAAGAGAAACGCCGTATAATGAAAGGCTCCGGAAATTTCGACCACAAGCGGTTTTTCAGCGCGCATCTAAATCCAAGAACATGGGTCTCAATCCCTCTCAGCTCAATGGAATGATGTTGGGATTAACTATATATAATGACCCGCTTTCATGTATTGTTAAAGCTGGAACAAAGCCAACAATACAGAGCGCAGTAACGAAGTAGGCTATTATGAGAAAACAGCACTCGATTCATCGGCTTACCACAAACGCTGCTCCAGGTGATACTGTATTTTGTTCATGCTGCTGGGCTAGTTAGTCATACATAAGTATTAATTACCATAAAATGAACATCTTTTGATAAATGTAATCAATACCTTTCTTCAACTTAGTGAGACCACATGAAGAGTACGTATCAAGAGTGCCCCAAAACTTCAAAAGGTCCTGTTTTCTTCCCCTGGAAAAGAGAAGCGAGGTACATTTTACTCTTTGCAGCTATCCTCCGCAGGCGTGTTCGGGCTCCCACGTGCAATCTAGTTCAAAGCGCATCAGATTCATATTACTTTCAAAGAAATGCCGAAAGCGGAAAATGATGTTTTGGGCATGGTGGGGGGCACTCAATTACTTTAGTAAGATTCAGAACGTGATTGGGATCTCATAGTTCATATTTACCTGCTCTACAATGCTGGCACTCATGTGCAAGCAAACAGTTGAATATACATTGTATGAATTCTATTTTTCCTATGTTCGTTCTCTTTAGCACAAATACAGCTGCTCGCAAAAGCACTGACTGTGCATTACGATAGTCTATTGTATACAGTATGCCGTCAGTCTGTTGGACGCAGCTACCTGAAAACTTCAGATTATAAAGTGAGGATAGTTATAGCGTGAGAACAAAACGACGACACAGAGACAAGAAGGACACGTTGTTTTGTTCTCGCGCTATAACTATCGTCATGTCATACCAACTAGCCCAAGCTGCCACACTTCTATATAGTGAGGTTATGATTTCATTCTGTTTTAGACGAAAAGCTCAGAACAGTCGTGTAAACATTAGTGAGCGGGACCACGCTATGAAGAGTCATTCGTATTAGATAATTGAATACCATTTAATGAAGTTGCCCTTAACGAACAGACAAAAACGGAAACAAGAAGTTCAGTTTAAATTGAGGTTCTGGTTAATGAAGTCACCACGGAAGCCGAACTGATGAAACCAAGATGGCAAGGTGCGATCGAGAAAAAATAACGGTTTGCTTCTCACGAAAACTTGCACCTCCGATATTGAGTGATGGGATACTTTTTTACTGATGTAACTAGCATTGAAGTATAATATTATTAACAAATCACGATATCACTATTTCAGGTTTTGTTTTAATGGCTCCAGCAATTTTGACCATCTTATGCTTTTACACATGCTGTCTCTCTCTCTCTCTTTATATGTATATAAATATATATATATATATATATATATATATATATAATCGCACAATGCTCCCGTTGTGCCATATCCCGTACCCACACTATATATATATATATATATATATATATATATATATATATATATATATATATATTGTTAAGGCGTTTACTAGCCGGCAACGAGCGAGAATATATAATGGCGACAGTCACAGCCAAGCACGGGCTCTCAGCGCGAGCGGCGTCCTTGTTGGGTAGCCCCACTAGAAGGTACTCAAGAGTTCGACCCATTTCAACGTTCGGAGGCTTCGCTACAATTACCCCGGGGTCGAAGAGGGAGCCGCCTGGCGACCTAACAGCTCGTTACTATGAGCGGGTCATAATAAGCCTTCAGGTGCTCCACGTTGACGATGTCTCGCCCACGGCGGCGCATGTCCGAAGATTGTTCAACGGGTTCGATCAGATAGTTGACGGGTGAGGTGCGCTCGATGACACGGTAGGGGCCTTCGCATTTGGGACGTAGCTTGGGAGAGAGGCCAGCTGCAGATGTCGGGATCGAGAGCCATACAAGCGCACCAGGAAGGAACGTGGGCTCAGAAGTGGTGGAGCCATCACGAATACTCTTCTGCCGCTCTTGCTCTTGCGTGGTAAAAGTCTTGGCAAGCTCGCGACACTCTTGAGCAAGCCTGGCTGACTCGGAAATCGGTGTACACTCAGATGGATTCGGCGTGTACGGGAGTATCGTGTCCATGGTGTGCGACGGGTGCCTTCCGTACAGCAAGTAGAAAGGTGAAAAACCAGTCGTGCTCTGAGGGGCGGTGTTGTAGGCGTAGGTGACGAAGGGCAGTATATTATCCCAATTAGTGTGGTTGGCAGCGACGTACATAGAAAGCATGTCGCCGAGGGTGCGGTTAAAGCGTTCGGTGAGGCCATTCGTCTGTGGGTGGTAAGCAGTAGTTTTGCGGTGGACAGAATGGCACTCCGTCAGAATGGCTTCGACGACTTCCGACAAGAAGACACGGCCTCGATCGCTGAGAAGCTCTTGGGGTGGTCCGTGGCGCAGTATAAATCGATGCAGCAGGAAGGACGCAACATCGCGCGCAGTAGCCGCAGGGAGAGCGGCGGTTTCGGCGTACCGCGTTAAATGATCAACGGCAACGATGGCCCAGCGGTTACCAGCCGACGTCAGAGGAAGTGGTCCATACAAATCGATACCTACGCGCCCAAAAGGACGGTCAGGGCAAGGTAACGGTTGCAGACCGGCGTGCGACATGTGGGCTGACGGTTTACGGCGTTGGCAAGTGAGGCAAGAGCGAACGAACTGCTGCACATAGCGGTACATGCCGCGCCAAAAGTAGCGTTGTCGAATGCGATGGTAGGTCTTGAATACCCCAGAGTGCGCGCATTGCGGATCTGAATGGAAGGATTCACATATTTCTGACCGCAGACTGCGGGGTATCACGAGTAACCACTGCCGGCCGTTGGCGTCGTAATTGCGTCGGTGTAGAAGGCCGTCACGGATGGTGAAATGGCGAGCTTGACGACGCAAGGCACGCGTGGATGGCGTTGCGGATGGATCAGAGAGCATGTCGATGAGCGTGCCGATCCAATTATCCTTTCGCTGTTCGGTAGCGATGATGTCAACATTAATGGCAGAAACAGCAGCCGTGGATACTGAGCAGAGCACATCACCTTCAGGCAGAGGGGAGCGCGAGAGGGCGTCGGCGTCAGCATGCTGGCGTCCGTTGTGGTACAGCACGCGGATGTCGTAGTCTTGTAAGCGAAGAGCCCAACGGGCGAGACGGCCTGAGGGATCCTTCAATGATGAAAGCCAGCATAGTGCATGATGGTCGGTGACGACATCGAATGGGCGGCCATACAAATAAGGTCGAAACTTTGTAAGAGCCCAGACGATCGCCAGGCACTCTTTCTCCGTGACGGTGTAGTTTTTCTCGCCTCTCGTGAGCGTACGGCTTGCATATGCTACGACATATTCAGGGAATCCGGGTTTTCGCTGCGCCAGGACAGCGCCGAGGCCTACACCGCTGGCGTCTGTGTGCACCTCCGTTGGGGCTGTAGGGTCGTAGTGGCGTAGAATGGGAGGCGACGTCAACAAATGGCGGAGCTTCGTGAACGCGTCGTCGCACTCGGATGACCATGAATTGAAGGGCCTGTTACTTCCAAGGAGCTTCGTCAGCGGTGATATGATCGTGGCAAAATTTCGTATGAAGCGTCGGAAGTATGAGCACAGGCCCACGAAACTACGCAGTTCTTTGACAGATGCAGGTTTGGGGAATTCGGCCACGGCCTGAAGCTTGGCAGGATCAGGAAGAATGCCGTCTTTGGACACGACGTACCCCAGTATGGTGAGTTGCCGTGCTGCAAAGCGGCACTTTTTCAGATTTAGTTGCAAGCCGGCATTGCTCACACGTGCGAAAACTTCTTTCAGACGTTGGAGATGCGTGGAGAAATCCGGAGCAAAGACAATGACATCGTCGAGGTAACACAAGCAAAATCCGGAGCAAAGACAATGACATCGTCGAGGTAACACAAGCACGTGTACCATTTCAAGTTGCGCAGAACGGTGTCCATCATGCGCTCAAAGGTCGCAGGTGCATTACATAGACCAAACGGCATGACGTTGAACTCGTACAAGCCGTCTGGCGTGATGAAGGCGGTCTTTGGTCGAGCGTCGTCAGCCAAGGGTACTTGCCAGTACCCCGAGCGCAGATCGAGAGAAGAAAAAAAATCGGCTCCATGAAGGCTGTCAATCGCGTCATCGATGCGTGGCAGTGGATAAACATCTTTGCGAGTGATCTTATTGAGCCGTCTGTAGTCCACACAGAACCGCACAGAACCGTCTTTCTTCGCAACAAGAACAACAGGAGACGCCCATGGACTGTCCGAGGGCCGAATAACATCGCGTCGGAGCATATCGTCAACCTGATCATTAATTACTCGACGTTCAGCAGGCGACACGCGATATGGACGTTGCCGTAAAGGTGGATGGGCATCAGTGTCGATGCGA